>NC_028648.1:41443318-41489982 GCF_001406875.1 Solanum pennellii | reverse complement strand
ACATGCAAGACACTATTCTAGAATTGTTATTTTAGTTAGGTTTTACCTCATTATTAGCCTATGGTTCCCACAACCCTAGTTATGGAGTTTAGTTACCCATAGTCATAATTACAATATTCAAATATGTGATATAAGAATTCATGCACTTACTTCGATGAGAAAGAGTAAAATCCGAAAATTCACTTGATTAATCAGCAAAAGTCACCAACAATCAATGACAAAAGTCTCAAGATATTCAATAACCTCTCAAAGAGTCTACAAAATAATCAAGAGTCTCACAATATTCAAAGGTCTAACAATGATCCAGAGTCTAACAATAATCAAAGGTCCAACCCCAAAAACGAGGTTTTTCCAACTATTTATAAAAAATAAAAAACTAATTAAACAAGGACTCTATTTGCTGGAAATCTGTCAAAACGCGGCTGGGTAGACGGACCTCGCGACGGGACGTCGTGGTCACGACGAGCCATCGTGGACTCCGTCGTCCCATAATTTGCAAATTTCTTCTGCTGCTCTCTTCATTACCCGCGACGGCAGGTATGACGGATCGTTACGAGCACAACGGTCCGTCGAGGATCTCCGTTCCATAACACTTGAACTCTTGGAATATGGGTACTGGGGCTACTTCTCTGATCTTCATGACAAACCTGCAGGACGGACCGTCATGGCTACGACGGTCCGTCACGCTTTCCGTAACCCCACACTTGGTCAGACTTCCCTATCTTCCTTCAGCAGCTACACTACGCTGCCACCTACGGACCGTCACAAGCATGACGGACCGTCACAAGCTCCGTAGGTGGTCTCTTCTGCATTTCTTCGCTCAAAAACCCCGCATTCATCTTTGGACAGATTTCCTGTAAATAAGGAGAAACTTATATAAAAATTAGCACAAAAAGGCTTTTTGACACACTAAAATTAAGGAAAAAGTATTAATAATACCGTGAAACCACGGTATATCAATTGGTCAACCTAAAGGACATGACCAAAAACTCATAATTCCTATATCTTATTCTGAAAGATGTTTTTGGAATGTCACATTCCCTAACTTTCAAATGATGGTAGCTTAATATGAGGTCAATCTTGGAAAAACAAGAAGCACCCTGAAGCTGATCGAAAATATCATCAATGCTTGGAGGATGATACTTATTCTTGATGGTAACCTTGTTCAATTGATGATAATCTATACACATCCCAAGGGAACCATCTTTCTTTCTCATAAACAAGATCGAGCGCCCTAAGGTAAGACACTTGGTATAATGAAACCCTTATCAAGCAGATGTTTTAACTGGTCTTTCAACTCTACTGGTGCCATCCTATATAGCGGGATACATAGGATGAGTATCTTGAAGAAGATCTACACCGAAGTCTATATGTCTCAAGAGGGATTCCGTACGATCATATGGAAAGACTTCTGGGAACTCTTCTACTATTGGAACTTATTGAATAAGAGTTATCTCAAAACTAGAGTCATTAACTCGGGCTAAATGATAGACACAGCCCTTAGAAACTAGCTTCTTTTCCTCAAGGTACGAAATCAAACGATTAGTAGGCACTGCTGAACTGCTTTTTCAATCTAAGACTGGCTCATTTTGAGACTAAAACTTGACTGCTCGAGTTCTACAATCACCTAAAGCATAAGAGGCATGAAGTTAGTCCATACCAAGAGTAACATCAAAATCTACGATATCTAACTCAATTAAATCAACCACGGTACTCTTGTGAATGATGGAATGGGATATCATGATAGACTCTCTCTCTTCTAGAATGGACTCACCAACAGGTGTAGAAACATTGAATGGTTTACTAAGTTGCTCAAGAATAATATTGAAGTTCATGGAAATATATGGAGTTACAAAAGATAAACTCGATCCTGGGTCTAGCAACACATAAACAGTAATGTCAAAGACTTGAATCATACCAGTGACAACATCTGGAGAATTCTCATGCTCTTGGCAATTGTTGAGAGCATATAAGTGGTTTGTTGCCCCGCCAGTACTGGAAGTAGCTCCCCTAGGTGCAGCCCTATCCGGTGGAGCAACTAATGAAGACTGGGCTATATTGCCCCCACTACCATCTCCCTGCTTTTATTTGGACACTCTCTCATGAAATGCCCGGTCTGACCGCACTTGAATCAACCAGTGGAGACCTCATGACAAACACCAATGTGATTTCTACCACACTTGGCGTAGGCAGGAGACTTACTACCACCTTGAGCCACACTACCCGATGAATTTGTAGGTTTAACTCTGGAATTCTGACTATAGTACTCACCCTTGTTTGTAGGTGCAGGTACACTAGAAGATGATAGAGCAGGACCCTTCTGATTCTGTTCGAAGGATGACCGGTTGGCTTTACACTCTGTTGTCCGGACTCATTCCCTAAAATAGCTCTCTTTTTATTGAACTTTTCTTTGTTCCTTAATTTTTCCTTCTATACCCTGATCCACATAGATATCAACCTCGAAATGTCCCTGTCCCTAATAAGCATTGCTGCCCGGCACTCTTTGCTTGAAGAACGACCAAATTCAGCAACAAACAAACTCATCTTACTCCTTACGTCCTTAACCATTTCCGGGGAATAACGAGATAATTGGGTGAAATCCAACCCATACTCATGCACCCTGAGAGAATTCTTCTTAGTGTGAGGAACTCACATACCTTGGCCTCTTTCAGTTCTCGAGGAAAGAAATGCCCCAAGAAGGCCTCCTTAAAACAAGCCTAACTCACAGGTGGTGGTGCATTTTCATCTATATCCTCTTTCCAATAATCAAACTAAGTTCTAGTAATACCCTTGAGTTTATAAGCAACTACCTAAACTCTCCTAATGTTAGCAACATGCATCACCTCGAACAACTTTTTCAGATCCTGAGTGAAGTTCTCTGGATCCTTAGTAGTGCTCGAACCAGTGAAGTTTGGGGATTCATCCTCAAGAATTCCTGAATCCTAAAAGTGTCAACCCCTTCTTGTCGAGCTCCTCTTTGTTGACCAACCTGATTAGTCACAGCTTGACTCATCATCCTAATAGTCTCACGAAATTCACTGTTGGTAACTTCCCATTGAGGTTGCACTTTAGGTGCATTAGGAAAGTCTTGTTCTTGAGGTTCAACATTCCTCCTAGCTAGACGACCTCTTGGTGCTATTCGTGGAGACATGGTTATATGAGAACACGCGCAAGCACGAATTAGAGATAAACTCTAACGCACGAAAGGAATATGAAAGAAGTGAAAAATTTCCTAAATGTTGGAGCCTCTTAATTATATATATGGCGCACTTCACACTGATAACTAGGACTCTACAAAAACGACTTCATAGACTCCCTAGGACTCTTGAACTCTATGCTCTGATATCAAGTATTTCACGCCCCGAGCCTACACCTTGGATGTGGCCGGCACTCGAAGGCCATTGGTAGCCTCGAGCGGACCCTTGGCCTAGCTTACTTATCTCACGAGAAGAAAACAATCAATAAATAAAATGATCAAACTTAATTGAACTGATAAAGCATACTAACTGAGAACGTTGTAAAGGTTTAAAACATTCATCTGGCTAAAAGTGGCAACCCAAGTCTTACCAAATCGAAATAAAGTGGAAAGACTAAAGGACTAACATCTGACTATCTATCTATCAAGCCTTCTAAAATTGAGATGGATGTTAGGAAAAACCCCACAACATCCTTAATAAAGAAAATACTGAAAAAAAACAAAACAATAACAGGAGTCTTTCAGAATGCAAGGAGGTTCACCAACTGACTCTAGAGTTCTCAACTGGATCAATATAACTAATTCATTTCAATATAAAGCAATTTAAAAGCAAGTGCAATATAAAGAAACGTTGTTTGGAAACATGTTGTATACTTGAATGTATACAAGGGTACAATTAACTTTAAAATGTATGTAAAAATATAAATCAACTGATGTGTGTGTGCGTGTGTGTGTGTGTGTGTGTGTATATATATATATATATATATATATAACTTAATGTAGGAGTTTGTCTAATCGACAACCATCACTTAAAAGCTATAGAGATGATAGAGCGATCTACCTTATACTGCCAGCGCATCCTATACTCGGCCACAGGTATAAGACCTGAAAATCCTAGTGGATCCACTAGTCTACTATGAAAAGGGTTCATCTAAAAAGTATGATCTTTTTCTACCCGTAGTGGCTACATGATTTTATGGAGATGTGAGTTATCTAAACTTATGCTCGTCCCTCATTCGGTTATCAATACTACTCAAAAAATATATTGGCTCTTATGTTATTAAAACATAATGCTTCTATGATTGTGCTCAAAAACTTAGCTCAAAGGCCATCTTGGACTGAATTACGAAAATTGGGCAAAAAGTTTCATTCGGGCGTGTCCAAGGCTCGCCTAGCCAGGCCTCAAGTTCAGAGGCCTCATCCTGGTGAACTGCAGGCATACCGCCCCAGGCCCTCTGGCGCAGATGGGGCGCGCCGCGCCTGGCCCAGCACAGGTGTCGCCTGACCAATTTTCATCTTGTTTTCCTGACCTTAAATCGTTCTAATTCAATTTCTTTTCTCAAATTCATCTTAGATCTATGTATACATTTCGTATATACAAGGATCTAACCCAAAAACTCATGAAACAACACTTTCTACCTCAAGAAATTCATAAATTTCAACTCATGTTCAAGAACAAAAGCAATTCAAGAACAACATTCAAGAACATTCAAAATTCAATCTTTTAGGATGAAATCACACTGACTCAAACATGCTTAGAACGTGGGTTGAACGAACCCAACGTTATGGAAAACTTACATACCTTTTTAGGGATCACCACCGATGAAATCCTCAAGTTAATTTGACGAACTTGGCAAATCTTGCCCTCTTTCTTCTTCTCTTCTCCTTTTTCCAACACCTATTGTGAATTCTATTTTTCCTAAACTGAATAAATTCTTGTTTTAACCCCAATTTAATACCTAAAAAGAATTAATTAAATTAGGTAAGGAAAATACAACTGTCCTTTCCAAATCCGGATCCTTCATCCAATGGTCCAACTTCCGAAAGACATAACTCACTCATACGGCATCGATATCCCACAAACTTGGCGGCATTGGAAAAATTATTCTAAGAGATTGTCAATCATATCTTTAACTACTCCTAACTCATCCTGAGCTAGGAGTTATGGTCATTTCAAAATGACCAAAACTCACTTTCCTAACTTTGAGAAATTTTCCTAATTTTCTTATTCTTTCCAAAAATGAGTATTTTCATATTTTAAAATATTTTCTAGTTCTTTCTAGTTGCGAGGTGTTACACCCATGCTCAATTACCTGTTAATATATCTTCTGTGTTCTTGGAACACTAATTTTCTCTCAGCATAGAGCAAAATGATAGGTTCAAATGCTACACCAAATAAAAAATAAGTACATCAGATTGTATTGATACCAACATACATATACAATTACAAAAAGTAATAACTCGAGTTCTAGAAATATAATATTAGTTAGCAATAGAATTTGTCTGCCAAAATATTAAATCCTCTTATCTATAATTTTGGTGATAATATGATATAATAGCGCGAAAAGGGGACATCGAAGAGTAGTACTTACTTTTGCAATTGTCTCTTTTCAAAACAAACCAAAAAAAAAAAAAGCAGAACAAAGTATAAACAACTTATATCCAGTCAATTTTGTATAACCCAGAAGAAAAGAAAACTTATTATTTTTAAGTCAATACCATTGTGAGGCCACAAAACTACTAAAGCATGTTGAGAGGCATATGAAATGTAAAACCAGTTAATAAGATCCATGAAATGTAGGCAACATATCATCTAAAATAAAATTTTCTAAAACAATAGGGAGAAAATTTTGAAAGACATCCCCATTTTCTTCTTATACATGCCATGCATTCGAAGTACCCTTTTAAAGACAATCCTTCGTTCAAACTTGCACAAAGGGTAGTGATTTTAACTATTAAGAGAAAGATTAATGATCTCAAGGTAACTCAAAAACACAAGCACTTGTGGATTCAATACGAAAATTATTAATTTTTTTCCTTTCATCAAACAAATAAAAATGGTTGAAGTTTTTCTATTTTGAATCGTCTTAGATTTAATTCATGTTATTTTTGGCTGGATTATTGTAGCTCCATATTTCTATGAAAAAAGATCAAAAGTAAATAGAAAGATGATATTTAAGCAAATGTTCAAATTAAAAGGTAAAAGATAGATATCACAAAAGCCTCCAAAGATCATTTGACAAACAATATATAACTTATTAATGATTTAATATCTATTTCTTGTTGTTATGAAGCTCTACTTTTACAAACCAGATCACCCAATTTTAATCACTATTAAGATTTAAGAAATAAGAGAATTAACTAGCATTATGCTTTAAGATTACGTGGGAAATAAAACGTCTACCAAATCAGGCTTTTTAATTTTATTTGTGTTATTAATGTGTGAAAGGTCATTTTGCAATTGATGTGATGGAGACGATCTCTTAAGATTGTTTAATCTGCTTAGTAGGAAGGATGTAAGAGTACTGGGTGGTAGATTATTTAGGATTTAATGGAAGTGTATGTTTTTTTCTCCCAAGATAATGTAGGGGCTAAGTTATCATTAGTTGGGTTTGGGCTAGAGTCTAGGTTTGCCTTCACTAGGCTTTTAAGTTTATAACAATAACTATTTCATGAAACGTGCATTGAACGTGTGTCTTTCTCCATGGCTATCATACTATCCTCTGCGATACTATTTGTGCTAGTACATATGAGTTTTGAATCACTAGCACCGTTTCATGATTTTCTATTAAGATTTTCAAAGTTGGTGATCATTCTTGGAGCCCCATTTCGACTCAAGATGATGGAATTTTTTTGAAAGCTGGAAATGATGTCATTTAAATGGGGACTATTCCCGCAGATAGCCCATTCGCTAGTATAAAGGGAATCGGTGGGAAGATGGAGCTTATTTGATTTGATTTATAATAGAATGAGCGATAAGAGGAAGAGTTTGTTGTTTTTGTCAATAATGTGAACATATAGGCATTTTGATATTGCTATGTAAAGAGGTAAGTCGATGAAGTTACGAGAGAAAATTATATTAACTGTAGATACTCTAAATTTTAAAAAATTGATATTGTTTGGGGTCTATAAATTTTATGGGTTGAACGATTAAATTAGTACGCAATTCATATTTTAATTGACCTTTATTTGTAGGAATACGTGGGAAATATAACGTCTACCAAACCACGTTCTTTAATTTTATTTGCGTTATTCACATGTGAAAGGTCATTTTGCAATTGATGTGATGAAGATGATTCCTTACGATAGTTTAATCATCATTGTACAATGGATGTGAGATTACTCTTAGTTGATTATTTATGATTAAAGGGAATGGAAGTATTTTTCTCCCATGATAATGTAGGGTCCAAATTATTATTTGGGGTTGGGGTAGAGTCTAGGTTTGTCTCCACTAGTTTTTTTAAGTTTAAAAGGATTACTAGTTCTGGACACGTGCATTGAACATGTCTCCATCTCCACGGCTATCACTATCACCTCCGACACTATTTGTGCTAGTACAGATGAATTTTGAATTACTAGCACCATTTCTTGATTTTCTATTGAGATATACAAAGTTAGTATCATTCTTTTAGCCCAATTACGGCCCAAGATGAAGGGTTTGTATTGAAATCTTGAATGAAGTCATGTAAATGGAGACTATTTCTACAGATAGCTCATTCACTAGTATAAAGGGAATCAGTTTGAAGATAGAGTTTGGCTGATTTTGATTCATGATGGTTTGGGCGAGAAGATAAAGAGTTTGTTGTTTTTTCTAATAGTGTGAACATAAAGGTGTTTTGATCTTACTATATAAGAAGGTAAATTTATGGTGACGAAGTTATGAGAGAAAGTAATATTAATTGTAGATACTCTAAATTAAAAAAATTTATGTTTGGGGTCTATAAATTTTGTGAGTTGAATATTAAATTAGTAATTAATATTTAAATTGACTTTTCTACTTTAGGAATACATGGCACATATAACATCTACAAAATCAGGCTCTTTAATTTATTTGTGTTATTAACGTGTGAAAGGTCATTTTGCAGTTGACGTGATGGAGATGATCCCTTAAGATAGTTTAATCGTCTTTGTAGAAGGGATGTGAGATTACTGGGTGGTAGATTATTTAGGATTGACGAAAATGTAAGTCTTTTTCTCCAAGAATAATGTAGGGGCCCATTTATCATTAGTTGGGGTTGGGGTAGACTCTAGTTTTTCCTCCACTAGGCTTCTAAGTTTATAAGAATTACTACTTTTAGACACGTGAATTGCACGTGTGTCCATCTCCACGATTATAACTACCCCCCTCCGATACTATTTGTGCTAGTACATATGAGTTTTGAATCATTAGCACTGTTTCTTAATTTGATATTAAGATATTCAAAGTTTTTGATCGTTCTTAGACACTATTACTATCCAAGATGACGGTTTTGTGTTGAAAGTTGAAAATAATTTCATGTAAATGGGGACTATTCCCGCGGATAACCCATACACTAGCATAAATAGAATCGGTGCAAAGATAGATTTTTTTTTATTTTAATCCATGTGGAATGAGCGAGAAGAGGAAGAGTTTGTTGTTTCTTCCAAAAACAAATAGGTGTTTTGGTCATGCTATTTAAAGAAGTAAATTTATGTCGATGAAGTTATGAGAGAAAGTAATATTAATTGTAGATACTCTAAATTTGAAAATTTTGATATTGTTTAGGTTCTATAATTTTATGGTTGAACTGTTAAATTAGTAATTAAAATTCAAATTGACCTTTCTACTTTAGGGATACGTGACAAATATAACGTCTACCAAATCAGGCTCATTAATTTTATTTGTGTTATTAATTTGTGAAACGTCATTTTTTTGTTGATGTGATGGAGATGATCCCTTAAGTTAGTTTAATCGGCTTTATAGAAGGGATGTGAGATTACTGGGTGGTAGATTATTTAGGATTAATGGGAATGTAAGTCTTTTTCTCCCACGATAATGTAAGAGCTAGGTTATCATTATTTGGGGTTTGGGTATAGTGTAGGTTTGTCTTTACTGTGCTTTTAAGTTTATAAGAATTATTAGTTCCCAAAACTGGAATTGTATGGATGTCCCATTCTGACTTGTGTGAAGTTGTTGTATATATTTATAAAGGATGTCAATAGAATGACGACTTCACTGGGGACATAGAAAAACTAACCATTATGAGTTCAGTTTTTCAAATTGAGGAGACCATTCTTTTATTGTGTTATTTATTATATCTTGTATATTTTGTTGATTATTTGCATATTGTACTCATTATTCATTGTATATTGTTATTGCATTTCATGACATAATTTTCGACAAATGGCAAGTAGAATGCATTAGGACAAAGTCGGTTACATGACTTTTCACGACTGTCCTTCAGTAAAGCATATTTGAATTCTTTTGAAGTGATAAACGAATAGTTGGCTTGTGGTTATCCAACATCGTTATTATTTACACGCCGTGGTTTATCCAACTCGGGTAACCTGGTATCTTTTTAAGACCAACTCTTAGTCAGCTAATATAGAGCAAAGCAAAAAACTCGTATTAAGCATGACACAACACTCAAAACATAGTTGTATTAGACATGCATTCATTGTTGGTATGTTATGTGATAGACATGTTATACATGAATATGTTGTAGGATAGTCCATTATTTCAAAGCCACTCTTGCTAACCTATTTTAAAATATTTATAATCCAACTCTAATTTTTATTCAAGTCAGAATCTTTTTGAACTACGTTTGACCTGATTTCTGCTTCGATTGGATACATAGACGCCATAAGGGCTCGATTATGTTCCCCCGTAAGCTTTCCAATTTTTTAAAACGGAAGTTGGGGCAAAATATTTTGGGGAGGTCTCTAAAAATTTAACAAATGAGATAGTTGTCACAACAATTTCCCCTTAGTTTTCATCTCCTTTCAAAAGAAGTTATATTCTCTATCTTTTTACATTTGCATACATATTAAGAATTAGTTGTCAAATCAGAATTGTGTTTTATAAATGTTGTATAGAACTTTGATTAACATATATCTTTCTTAGAATGGCTAGTAGATGATTATATTCAATTTTATGATATACACCTACATAAAGTAGTAATTATTAATGATAAAAATAAGAATTGTAGAATATAAATCATAATTTTTTTGTGTGTACCTTTGATTTCTTTTGTGTGCTTAAAATTATTGGTGGCAAACTAATACAATGTATATTCTCATATATTCATATGTTATATATAAATAGAAATTATCTAAAACATACTTCAGAGAAAAAAGAAAAGATAGAAAAATGAAAAGGCTTAAGTAACCATTTAATATAAAGTTTAAAATATAAATAAAGGTTGCAATTAATAGTTTTTTTTTAATTTATAGAGGTATTCTACCATAGTGGAAGTATTAGTATGCTAACTGGTATCAACATGTCTATTTTTCATAATTATTTTTTATTTATCAAAGGCAATTTGGTCATTTTATCTCACAGCTTCCCTTCCTTTTCATTCCACGTGGTTATCTATCCAGTGATGTCTTGTACGTGACATCCATGCATCTTTCCACTTCAGTCTCATGTTTGATGTATTCATTAGTGGAAAAAAATTTTCAATTCTCATATAGCAAAAAGGGAGCAAATAACTCTATGGTTCTTCAAAACTCTTTTCAGTTTTCACAAAGGAAAGAAAGGGGTATTAGCTTTTATCTTTCCCTTTTCCATTTTGCTGCTTTAATTTTGCTTCAATGTTCTATGCATTTTTTACTTTGTTTTTCGTCTTACGTATTATCGCTTCAATTTTTAAGGTAATTTTTGTTTCTAGCTTCGACTTTTTCTTCATTTTCAAATTGTTGTCAACTTTCTTCTCAATTTTCGAATTGCTTGGTATCGACTTTTTCTTAATTTTCGAATTGCTTGTTGTCGACTTTTTCTTCATTTTTGAATTGTTGTCGTCTTCTTCTTAGTTTTCGAATTGCTGTGCTTTTAGTGTATGTATTGCGTGTTTCAGTCCGAACTTCTGAGTTTCTATTTAGTTTCTTGTAGTAACTCAATTAAGGGTTGTTCGTACGTTTTTAATCCATTAAAAGTTGTACATGTCGGTTAATAAATTATTTGATATTACAAATTCTTCTTATCTTCTGTGAAAATGTAGAGAATATACACATGGGTGTCTGCTTAGTCTCTTGCAATAGCTCAATTTAAAATTAATGTCTCAATTAAGAGTTGTTCACAAGATTTTAATCCATTAAATTATTTGGAAGATGTTGGAAAAATTTTGTACGTTGGTTAAAAATTTATTTGATATATATGTTCTTCTCATATTTAAAGTTGTCCGCAAGTTTTAAAAACATTCACCACAGTTTGCACTATTTAATAGCATGACACCCGATTACCCATCAAAAGCCCAAAAAGAGTTTGGCAATTTTAGTTCTATTTGATTTTTGCTCTTCTCGTCTCTGAGTTATGGGCAATGACCTATCCACTTAGTCTCGAAAATTTGAAATATTGTGGTACTTAATAGATACTTATATTTTTGTTTTGTGCTAATATTAATTAAATATCAGAAACAACCTCATTTGCTTAGCCATAATTCATGGTGACTGATCATGAGTTTGTTGTGACTACCACTCTCAGGTTTGTTAATTTTCATGTTCCTCTAATTCTATAAGTTTTCTTACCCTTTGATTTCCGATATTCTTGCTTCGTAATCGTTAATTATTTACTTTTAGTTAACACTTTGCACTAAAATTGAATTGTCTGCACGACATAAAAGTTATGTGGATATGTTAAATTAATAGTCATCTTTTATTTTGCGAATATGTTGCTTCTTAATTTCACAAACTACTATTGTTATGTACTACACACTATTATAATATTTATTTTTTAAAATTTACGAGCCGAGTTTTTTAATCATCACGACTAATACATAGTATTGTCTTTCTATCTATTTCTTTGATAATTGCATATTAACCTCATACGAGACATACTGACATAGACTTACCCTCAAGTATATCACTCCATAAAAGCAAGATTGCATATGCAAAATACAAGTTATTGATAAGTTTCCGCCCAGAGACACCAAAGATAAAGCCAAGAGATATCAGTTGCTGCTGCTTCTTTTATAGGATGCTAAAGAGGTTCTTCTACTCTTTTTACCTCTCTGTTTCATCATCGTTTTTACATATTATCGTGTTTCAGTTGTTTGTGCCTTTTTCTTTAGCAGATGTGCCTAACTGTATGTTCTTTGTCTTAAAGGGTGTGTGCCTAACTGTGTGTTGTTTGTCTTAAAGGATAAATAGGTGATTTATATATCTTCTTAGATCAAAATTACATCATATTTTTGTAAGAAAAATACTCAATATGAATGTTGTAAGTACATTCTAATCTCGGAAAATGATACTTAGTCACCTAAATTATATAAATCTTATTTATCTTTGATGGTAATATGTGAGCTTGTAAAATGACCTAGGTTCTTATCCTTCGCCCAAACCCTTAGTTCTCACTTCGCTTTTAGAACTTTGTTTAATACCAATTTTAAAGAAACTAATCTTGAAAGTAAAACTTATTGCATATGATACACCTGAATGTGAAAAAAATATTAGATACAAAGGCAGCTATTAAAACTATAGTCAAAAGTGTTACTTTGGTCATTTGGTAAGCGTCGCGCCTCATTTTTCATCAAAAACGAGTTTTGTGCATGACCTAATAACTCTTTTGAGATTTTGAGTTTGGAGTCGCCACCTAACGAATGAAGGCGCGTTAGGGCACCTATCTAACCTAACTAAGTCTAGCTAAGGTCAAAGAGTCAGACATCAGGGTAAGAGTTCAAATTACCTCGACGGGAAGGTGTTAGGCATCCCTCAAGGTCCACAAATGTGGGTCCCGACCGTATCTCATGCAATCTATGTGGGGGTTACAAGTAGCAAATAAGGTCACTTCATTTATTAGTTTATTTAAGTAGCATGCTTGCTAGGTGATAAGAAATATAAAACAATTAAAACTATTTTATTATTTTAATTTTTTTAAACATGCAAGGCTATGTGATAGCAATAAATAAACAATCAAGCTCAATTTTTTTTTGTTTTAACATACGAGACTATGTGATAAACAAATCGAACAAATAGCTCATGTTATTATTTTAATTAATATTTAAACATGCGAGACTAAGCGATAAAATATCAAACAATTCAAAAATAGATTTATTATTTTTAATTAATTATTTAAGCATGCAAAATTAAGTGATAACAATAAATAAAATATTTAATAAAAATTTAATGATAAGCGAGGGAATAGAAAATAGACAAATAAATAAATAAATAAATAAATTTTTAAGCTACCCCGAATGTACTTAAACAAACAAATAAAGGGATAAAGGGAAGGGAGACTCTAAAAAAGACTTTTTGGATCAGCACTCGACTTTCTTTTATTTTTCGATAGGTTGCCGTATAGGGACAGGCAAAATTAAGGGCCCGTTTGGATGGGCTTAATAAAAACAGCTTTAAAAAAGTACTTCTGAAAGTGCTGAAACTTATTATTAAAATAAGCAGTTATGCATTTGGATAAAAGTGTTGAAGTTGCTATGCCAAACGTGAAAAGGGAAAAATGGAAGAAAGAGATGTTAGGGTTATGTGGGTAATTTGGAGATTGTATAAAAATATTAAGGGCAAAAAGATAAAATGTGGTCAACTTAAAACAACTTATAAGCTAAAAAAATAGCACCCCTACCCCAACTTTTAACTTTTGGCTAAAAATAAGTTTTTTTTAACTTAAAATAAGTTATTTTGAATATTGCCAAACAGCTAAATAAGTAAAAAAATCAGCTTTTAAGCCGAGCCAAACAGGCTCTAAGGTTTGTCTTTCAAGCCTGAGTCAATGTCATCATCTCCGTAGGGCCGACTACCCCTACCCCACCACCACATGCATTTCGTACCTGAAAGGTGCCTAGTCGTCCCAGTTTAATGTCCAAGAGGCATTGGACTCTTAAAGGGTGGGTTTAGACAAAATAAAATATAAGGCCCTCCTAGACACCAAATCAAACAAACAAGGCAAACAAGATGATCATTTTAGCAATACAAGTCTCAATTTGGCCTCTAAAAATCAATTCGACATGCTTGCAAACAACACATAATTGTGAAAGGTCTTCATGCTAAGTGTGTGACATACAAACATTCAAGCAAGCGACATGATATTATTAAAGGGGCAAAAGATATTATTTTATTTATTCATTGACTCTAGAATATTGGTGAAGTGGATAGGATGCAAAAATGTTTAAATACAGTAGCGGATTACAATAAAATCAAGAAAAATAATTATTTTAAAGGTACTTAGCTTATGGATGCATAAACTAATTACTTACAATGGCAAAATATTATTTCTGTTTAAAGCAGAATTAATTGGAAAATCATCTTAGAAAAAAAACGTAGAAGCTATTGTTTTTTTAGTGAGCAGAAAATAGTTTTTAACATGGGAAAAATTAATAAACTATACATAATATTAGGATTTCTAGGTGATAAAAGAGAATATTTTATTTGAGATACCAAACTTTGAAATAACAAAATCCAAGAGGCATACACAAAACTGTTGATTTTAAGTGGTGAGAAATAATTAAAAGTAGAAGCTGATTAATTTAACATAATTATTATTGTACTAATTTTAATTCTGAACAACCTTTCTTTTACTCAATTATAAACTTGCTGGAAATTTATTTTTTAGTCCTATAAGCATACTTTCTATGTATAAGACAATGGTACATGTAACTTTTAAGTGTGCATGCAAGGTTATTATTATTATTATTATTATTATTATTATTATTATTATTATTATTATTATTATTATTATTATTATTATTATTATTATTTGAAACATACAAGCCAAAGAGGTCTAATTAAATGAATTAAATATGATGATGCACTTAAAAGAGTACTTAGTTAAGCTAAAATAATAGATATGCTAAAGTCATTTTGACCAATTAAAACTATTAGGTATCGATTCATTTGACTAAATTCTATATGAACAAATATATGACAGTAATATGAACCAATTGTTGAGATATCACTACTTAACCTTAACTTATTATATAAGAGAGTTGGTGAGTGAAATAAAGCAAGGAATGAACATAGTTAACTTATTTGTTAAAACTAAGAGCGTAATCATGCAAATCGAATAAATACATTCTACAAGACAATTGGAGTCTAAACACATTATCAACAATGATTAAACAATATTAAATATGAGATTAATGGCAAAAGTAATCTTATTTTAGTTAAACCTAAAGCGATGTTAGAAACTATCACATAATCACAATCCTATAGGCATGCTTCTAACACAAATAAGTTGCAAATAAAGAGATGATTAGGACATAATTTCCTCTCCCCTTAGACGATCCCCCAAATTCATTTCATATATATAGAGTTAAAAAGTTGTACAAACATTACAAGTAATAATAAAGAACAAATAAAAATATATATAACAATAAAATGAACGAGGCTTCGTCCACAATTTCTTCTAGGCAACTCTTTAACATCTTGAACTCTAAGTTCAAAACCTGGTAGAAGAGATAATGTAACACATATTCAATGAGGAAATAGTTGTAATATAAAATAATCGTAATAATATATTATTCTCATGTATATGTAAATAACATAAAAAAAAATATAATGAACAACCATAGTTATATTATCACACATAAAAGGATATGAACTAACTTGGATACTTCCTTGTTGTTTCGTTTTCCAACACACATATTTATAATTATGCAAAAATTAAATTTAAACTAATAAAGAGGGATAACCAATTATGCAGATAAGATTATCAATAATATAGACAACATAAATCGAACACAACAAAATAGCAAAAGCACTTGAATATTTGCCGGAATCTTAACTTATTTTTAAGAGTAGAACAATATTATTAGTATTCAAGTATGAACAATGAGAGAATGAGAGAGAGTTAAGAACAAGGTACTACTTGTATTAGAAGAAATGAGTGAATGATGAGTTGAGAGAATGAATGTGTGTATGAGCAATGAGAGAATGAGAGAACTTGTAAGAGTTAGTGGATGAGTGTGTGAATGAGTGAATGAAAGGAGGGGAGGGAGTCCTATTTATATAGCAATGAGGGAGAGCACAATAATGGAAATAAAATAAATCAAGGAGTTAATTATAATACTATTTCCTTATTTAAAAGAGAATCAAACCAGAAATTTTTAAAAAAAATATATATCATTACCAAATATAAACAAGTAAGAATAAAAATTAGGAATAAAAATAATATTTTTCTTGAATAAAGAAGAGTCCAAAATCAAACTTTATTTTAATTTATTTTACCAAATGTATGAGCAACTAAATATAACAAGGAATAATATGGTTGCCATAAATAAATAAGTAAGAATTATTCAAGTCAAATATCAATGGAAGGAGGGATTAATTAATACTATTTTCTTAAATAAGATAGCAGGAAATCAGTGAAGAAAAAAAGTAAGAATAGATCTACATACAATAGATATTAAAATATTATAAGATCAAGCAAGAGGGACAACTATTTAAGGGAGCAAGAAGTGTCAAACATATGGTCTATGTACCAGTTCTAAAGCAATTAGCACTAGTATAACATATTCTATGAAAAGGAAGTAATCAAACAACACAATCAATTGGTCCTATTGGCATTTTAGACTAAGAACTGAGGTATCGATCTTGCTATAAATTAAAAGAATCAAAATTCAAACGTACTACCATAAGTAATATAACAACTAATTATGTGAGTTCAAGAAAGATCAAATTAACTAATATTAAGCCACTTTCTAATAATCAACTAGTTATTCCGACCAATTTCAGAAATCAAGAATATCACTCAACCAATTAATTTACAGTGATTTAAATAAGGAGCAGAATTGATTAGCGAGGGAGGGGTTTGTACCAGAGTAGAACATAAGCATCCATTTTAACAAAGTAATCAAACGATAGCAGACAGATTTAGGGGTGAGACATGGAAATTTCTCAATAGCATATTTCACCCTATTAATCTTATGTTGAGACTTATAATGACTTGGTGATTTTCGCATCAAGTAAACAAGTGTAAAACTTCTAAATAAAAATAAATTGAGAACAGATCGGGAATGAACAAATTAAGAAAAATAGAGGATATGAACGATAATTAAATGAAAATGACAAACCTCGACGGAAAGAATGGAGGGAGAGAGGCGGCTGGAGATATGGGCGAGGGAGGAGAAAAATAATTTTTTTTAGGTTTATGCCTCTTTGGTAGAAAGGTAAATTAAATCTGAACAATTGATTTTAGAAGAGATGAGGGGGTAGGATTTGATTTAGTATTTAATTAATTAGATAGACGGATTAGATTAAAAGATAGAGTCATTAAGTCGAATTGGATTGGATATGGAATGGCAAAAAATTGCAATTAAAATAGCTAGAATTCAAATGAAAGAGTGATTATGATTGGAATAAAATTTGAATTGTAGTGGCTACAATTGAAAGAAATTAGAATAAAATTAGTTAAGATTTAAATGGTTTTGAGGAAAATTTACAATTACTATTTAATTAAAGTACTACATATTTTAAAATATTTTTTATATAATTGAAAATCACTTAAATTTTAAAACACTCGGAATTCATTTATGAGTTTAAAATATTTTAATAATATTTACAATAACTTTATTAAGTGAACATACTAGAATATATAATTTTCAAGTAAAATCGACTAAAATTCTAAACTTTAAATATTTTTTAAAATACGTGTTAAATCGAATAGCATTCTGAAAGGTTAAAGGTCAATCAACATTAGATGTCAACAGTAAAATTTCCCCTTCTCTATACAATTTATATTTAGCAGAACCTTATTGGATTGTAATTTGTCCACTCAGAAGAATTTACTAAATAAAAACTTTTGCACAGGAAAATCAAATTCTAGAACAATATGGATAAGTTGTTATAACACAGTTTGCAAGACATTTTAAGCCTTTTCAGATGTAACTCATGTCAGTAGCACACGTTCAAGACTCAATTTATGATATGCTGCTTCATTTCAACAGCTTCACTTGGACAATCAATAAAAATACCATGCTTGAGCCGATTGACAAAGTCATTCCCCCAAAAAATCCACTGCCCCCTTCTACTCAATAGGTCTATATCCACACAAACTTAAATATTTGAGTATTTTAGGTTGAAAGTGAGAATTCACATGTGTTAATTTGCCTCATTTATTTTTCATTGAATTGAAATACGGTGTTAAAAGAAAATACTGTGTCATTAAGTTATTAACCTTTAATGAATGAACAAGTATGGTCAGTCATTTATAACACCAAACAATATTCTCGTAACAACAATCAACGGTGTTGGAAGTGCAATTTAGTTAATATATGTTCTTTTATTTCTCTTGTATGCACTCAATAATCAAAAGAGAAAAATCATAGCAATATTTGTTTTAGTCCTTCTCGCTTTTGTTGCCGCAACGATCATCTCCATGCGTGTTTTTTATGGAGAAAATAGAAAGTTCTTTTGTGGTATGGTTGCCACCATCTTCACTATTGTTGTATATGCATCTCCTCTCTCTACTTTGTTTGGTATGAATTAAGGACAATATTTTCCTAGAAAATAAATAGATTTTTATTTACTTTTTTCATGTTTGGTTAATGAGTAGAAAATATTTTTCAAAAAAGATTTTTTAGTGTTTGATTTATATATGAAAAATATTTTGAAAATATCTTTTTACTTTTACTAGAGAGCCAAAATAATTTTTGAAAATGAAAATACTTTTTAAAAATAAATTTAATTTTTTGGGGGGATGGTGTTGGCACGGGGAGGGGGTTAGGAGGTTGGCGCGAGGAGTGGGGCTAGGGATGATATGGGTAAAAAAAATTGAAAATATTTTTTAGAAATAAACTTTTTTTTGGTGAGGGATGAGGGGCTGATTTCGAGTAGTACATCTAATCCAAGAAGAAGATTTTCCGATGTCCTCATCCGGATGTAAGTATATGAATTGATACTGATTTATTCCTATTATTGATCTAATTTGATGTTTCTTCATATGAACTGGTTTCGTATTTCTTCATATGAACTGAGTTCATATTTTTCCGTATGAACTGATTTCGAGTATTCTAGTGGCAGTTTTCTTCATGTGGATATTGGGAATGGGAAGACCAAGCTTTTTCTTGAAGTCGCCTATCTACGTAATTAGAGTCGTAGTTGAAAGACTCAAGATGGAAATGGATAATTCAAAGATTGAAGTGGAGAATTTGAAGATTGAAATGAAGAACTTGAAGATTGTTGTGGAAAATTTGAAGATAAAAGTAGGTCATTTGTCGGAAACAATTGCTACATTGCAGGCATCGAATGATTTGGTAGTGAAAAAAGTTACGACATTTGAAGACATTTTTTTTGTAATTGTGACTGTAAACACTTTCCTAATCAGTTTTTTGTCAATATATATGAAGTGTACATCGTGTTCTGTAAATATGTAAGGGAGGGATCATAAATGTTCAGGTTCTGTAAATGTGCAATTTTGTTCAGGTTCTGTAAATATATGAATGTGGATAATAAAGAATTTGTTTGGCAAAAAGTTTAAGTTGTCCATGCTGGTTTGAGGAAGACAGGAATGAAAAAAGTTTAAGTTGTATTTCAATGCAGACTCATTGTGAGGCAACAATTGCATTTTCCATCTTTGCAGCTGAAACATTTGCAGCTATATAGACTAAAATACTATTTTTGCATCTACATGGACATTTGCAGCTGCATTTTCCATGATTTGGACTCAACTTTAGGCACTTATTATTGACTTCTGACCATATTTTTTTCGTTATTTGATCAAGGTCATGCTAGAATTCTTCTTTTGCTAGTCCGATTATTTGTTTCATTAGTGATAATTGTAGAGTATGCTGCTCAATCTCTCCAAAAACAATGTTACACTCGTATTGGACCCTCAAAAATTATACTCTTACTTTCAACTCTATTAAAGTCTCGAGTTCTCATGACAGAATGCGCATTGATATGAGAATTCAACTTTGCATTAGTTATGATAATGAAAATTTGGAGCAGTTTTATTGTTGTATGACAATAATGAAGGGATTAGTAGTCTTTGTTGCTATAAATGCACTGCATGTAATTTTGGTATGTGTGCAGTTTAAATAGGAAGCAAAAGCATCTGGTATATTAAGCAAATACATTTCCAAAATGGTGCCAAGTTTGCACATTACATTTTAGTGTGTATTGCTTCAACTACTAAACATTACTTCATATTATATCAATGTCCTTCCATTACAAGACCAAAATGAATGAACAAAAAGGTCCTTTCATTACAACACCAAAATGAAGAACAAAACGGAACCAACATCACAAAAGACACTAACAACTGAATTCACTTAACACTAACTGCTGATGCTGAAAGTAAACACTAACAATTGTTTCCGACAAATGACCTACTTTTATCTTCAAATTTTCCACAACTATGTTCAGATTCTCCATTTCAATCTTCAAATTCTCCACTTCAAACTTTGAATTATCCATTTCCATCTTGACATCTTTCAACAACAACTCTAAATTACGTAGCTACTTCAGGAAACACTTGCTCTTTCCATTCCCAATATCAACATGAAGAAAAATGCCATAAAGAATACTCAAAATCAGTTCATACGAAAACATACGAAATCAGTTTATAAGAAGAAATACGAAATCAGTTCATATGAAGAAATACCAAATCAGATCAATAGTAGGAATAAATTAGTATCACTTCATATACTTACATCGGGACGAGGACATCAGAAAAAATCTTCTTCCCAGATTAGATGTAATACTCGAAATTAGAGTTTTGACCATAAAATCACAAGATCATTTTCTTTGAGATGAATAACTATTTTGTGACGTTTTCTGAGAAGAAAATCAGTGGTAAACAGAAGAAAGTGTAGGAAATATGGAAGGAGAATACTATCTTTGGAGAATGCTCAAGTTTTATATAGGTTACTTAAGGTCACTTGAGATGATTACAATCATCAACTACATCACTATTTATACTATTCAAAATAGAAAACAAAAAGTTTTGTTCAATTAACTAGATACATGTATCACAAATTACTAGATACATATATTACAAAATTCTAAAAGACTTGTTCAGAAACTAAGAGACATTATTGAAATACTAAACATCAAGGTGTGAAGTGAATGCATTAATTCCAACACTCCCCCTTAATGCATTTCCTTGAAAACTCAAATGCCTTCTCGATGATGGCAAACTTTTCACTTGGAAGTGTATGGTGAAGATGTCAGCAAGTTGTTCTCGTGTCTGACAATAATTGCAATTGAATTTTGCTTTTCTCTTACATTATTGAATATCTCCTTTATGATTGAATTTAGTTTTGCAAATCCACTTTAGACTTACAACTTCTCTTTATTTGGGTATACTCACATACTCCCAGCATAATTTTTCTCAATCTTCCAATTATTTTCTGCCAAGGCTTTCTTCCAAACATCATGTTTTATTGCCTCCTCATACTTTCCTTTCTTAACACCGACGAAGTTGCATTTTTGATAAATGTCACTCAACATTTTTATTCTTCTTGGAAGTGGTTCTTCATCGTCTGAATATGAGATTTCTCCTCCTTGAGGGACATTTTCCTCTTCCTCGTCCTCTTCTTTCCCTTATATAAGTCAAAGTAGTCCTAGATTACACATGGTACATATGTTTATAGAATGGATACACGATCTGCCCATATGTTGTCAATTTGCTTCAATAGTCTATTCCATCATATATGTCATCTTTTCACATGTTCATGTATTCCCTTTATTGGTTATTACTCCCATTGTGTTAGACTATTATGTTGCTTCACAAAATGTCTACTTGGTTTATTGTAAATTTATATCTATGTACTTGCTAGGAATATGTATCCGTGCTTAAGTTGAATTTGTCCACATTCTTCCTTGGTTCCACATTGATGTATACCTTGTCTTTGATATTAGTTGGTGAGTATTTGGATATCATATAGAGTTCAAATCTCTTGGCTGAAAGTTATATGTCTTCACTTCGTATGTGCTTCAATTTGAGATGTGAAAAATGCGTGCAGACTCATAGAATAAGTATTATGTTGGTGTCACATTTGCTTCCCACGTCATTTTCAATATCGTTACTCCAAAATTTCCTCTAAATCATCAAGCTTATCATATCTCCTTCGTATTACTTGTTCTCCAAAATTACTCCCAAGGAAAGCCATGGAAGCTCCAAGAGTTCTGTTCTACAGCTTCACCATTAAAATATGAAGGAAACAAGTGTTTTTAAAGTACAAGCTGGTACAACATCTCCCATATTAAAAAATTTAAGTGAATAATCTGATTTAACATCAAGATAAGTTAGAAAGGACAACCTAAACCTTAAAGAGTCCAAGTCTTGGCAACTGAGGTTTCTGTCTAGCAAGAAATAATCTGAAAGGAAGTTGGTTAACTCATTGTGATATCCATTGTTGTGCACCTGTACATCTTAAGTAGGAGTAATACGAGATGGGTCACCTACGCATTTTCGTAGCATTGAGACATGAAATACCGGATGAACTGATGAAAGCTCTTGTGGTAGCTCTAACTCATAGGCTACTTGGCCGAATTTTCGGATAATCTTATATGGCCCTATATAGCGTGGACTCAACTTTCCCTTTTTACCAAACCTCATTACCCCTTTCGTCGGAGACATCTTCAAGAACACCCAATCCCTTATAAAAAATTCTAGTCCTCTCCTTCTAATATCTGCATATGATTTATGTCGACTATGAGTTGTTTCTAGCCGCTCCTGTAAGCTACTGCAATTTTCTCCCTCTTGTGCTTGAGTTAATTAGGACAGTTGGTATGTGTTAGTGAGTTTGAATGTTACTTTTACATGGTGAGTATTAGGGAGGATGTTCTGGTGATTAGTGCATGTTGGGACAACTATGGTGGGGAGTCCTCTTTAAATTAAGTTATGAGCTTGTTTGAGCACTTTAAAAGTAATGTTACTTGTTCAAGTGATGGTGATCAGAAACCATGATTTATATTGCCTCTATTACATTATTATGTTCAAAAATTGTTTTATGTATATTATGATAAGGGATGTGAATGGATGTGCGGGGAAGTTATGGAGACGTTAAAGGACTTAAATATTGCATGGAGTTTCAGGGAGGACCTGATACGAAGGTTGTACAGTATATAAACGTGATTAAAGGGATAGGGAAGGAAAGAAAACACTCACTAGATAGATTGCAACTTACTGCTTCGTTACTATTTGTGTGTGATCAAGTGGCTCAAATTGATTGATTAGCTACTTATACTAGTCTTACAACTTATTATATTGTAGATTAGTGATCTGAAGAGAAGGAGCTTAAATGATACGCTTTGAATTGTATAGCAAGGTATGTAAGGCTATTTGATTTCCTATATCTTTGGCATGAATCCAAAACTTGCATTACAAAAAGTAAGCTTTCTAAGTGCCCTTGGTAGTGACTGATCCATAGGTTTAGTTCCTACTCCCTATAGCATTGAAGTGAGTACTCTAATATGAGTTTGCTACTAAATGTGTGTGTTTATTCTATCAAGCGTTAGCATGCAAGGTTTAAACTTGTTTCATTCTCAAAGTATCCCTAGCACGTATTCCCTTATATAAGTCAAAATGATCCTAGATTACACATGGTACATATGTTTATATGATGGATATATGGTCTGCCCATATCTTGCAAACTTCCTTCAATTGTTTCTAAGTATGTCATCTTGTCAGATGTTCATATTTTCCCTTTCTTTGTTATTACTCCCATTGTGTTAGACTATAATGTTACCTCACAGGATCACTACTTGCTCCATTGTACATTTATATGTATGTACTTGCTAGGAATATTTATCTGTCCTTACGTTGTATTTGTCCATATTCTTCCTTGGTTCTACATTCATAAATACCTTGTCTTTAATATTAGTTGGTGAGTATTTGGCTATCATATAGAGTTCAAGTCTCTTGGCTAAAAGTTATATGTCTTCACTTCATATGTGCTTCCATTTGAGATTTCAAATTGTGTTGTATATGAAGCTTCTCATTAGTAATCCGCATAGTAGTTTACTTTCTCATCATAAATTACTTGTAAAGCATGTGTTTAGAAGGTGCTTGTCCGCCTCACCTAGGGATTTGACACATCTAAAGATATAATACAAGTATTATCTACCTTATTCTTAGTATGTATCTCAGAAAGGTTTAGCACCATGTCTTTTTGCTTGAGAAGCTTCAAACCATGAAAATTCAATTGACAAAATCTTTCGTGCCAAAGCCATGAAAAATCTACAACTTCCTTTTTGAATGTATTGTAATGATATTGTAAAGGAAATTTTCTTTTTATCATATCTACTTCAATAATAACTTGATTTGGCTCAATTTTATAATAAATCTTGCAATAGTTATCTCTAAACACAAGAAAATAACCATTTTCCATGAATTGACCAACTAAGCAAATTTTTTTTCAAGTCAGGAACATAAAGAACATCATGAATTTGCTTACCGTTCCCCTTTCGTGTTGATTGAAATGGTACCTTTACCTTTTTCATCAACTACAATTCCATTCATCATTCTCACTAGTAGTGATCCTATTATTAATTGAGAGGAAAACTTTTTCATCTCCAGTCATGTGATTGCCACAACCACTATCGACATACCATTCATTGCTTTTTGCTGAAAGATCACATTGAGAAGCAAAAAAAAAAAGACTGTCTTCCATTTCTTCGTCCTATTTTTTACAAAAGTTTGTTTACTCCTGTTACTTGTGTCGACAATCATTCTCAATATGGCGAAAGTTTTTGCAAAAGTTACACTGGGACTTGCCTTTGTACCAATATTTTTCTGCATTGTGATTAGTCCTTTTGCAAATTTTACAAAAAAGGCTGGTACTTTTCTCACCTTTTTCTTCAATCTTCTTAGAAGAATCAACATGATCCTGCTTGTTTTTTTTATGTAATTCTTCTTTTGTTTATTTTATGAGAAATTTTGAGGGCTTTTGCATCTTGACGATACTTAGCCTCAAGATATTTTATCTCTACTGCTGTAAAATTATCATCGTTGTTTGGCTCTTCAAAGCCATTTGCAACAACAGTCCACAAACCTTCAACTTTCAAATATGTTCTCATTCTTATCATCTAATATTCAAAATCAGTTCCACCAGAAAATGGAGTAAGAACAATTGAAGATTCAACACTTTCATTTGTTTTGGATGCCATATTTTTTCTTCACTTAACCCCAAATTAAGAACGAAACCTGCTCTGGTACCAATTTGTAGAAAATATGGAAGGAGAATACTATCTTTAGAGAATGCTCAAGTTTTAATAGTCTACTTAAGATCACTTGAGATGATTACAATCATCAACTATATCACTGTTTATACTATTCAAAATAGAAAATAAAAAGTCTTGCACAATTAACTAGATACATGTGTCACAAATTACTAAAACATGTATTACAAAATTTTAGAAGACTTCTTGAGAAACTAAGAGACATTATTGAAATACTAATCATCAAGTTATAAAGTGAATGCATTAATTCCAACAGTGATATGCTGGAAGAAAAGTGGGTAGAACGAAAGAGAGATGTCCTAGAAAAATCAACCTAAAATAAAAAATTCTTACCTTATGTTGGCAAAAATATGATTTGTTGAGAAATATCACCGTAGATAATTGAAGGAGAAGTTAATGGGTAAATTTGGGAGAAAATGTGAATGGGTATTACAGTTAATTGGGTTAGTTGGTACTGGTTATCCTAGAGGGGTCGGGTCATTGGGTTAAAAACAGGGAATAAGATTTTTTTAAAAAAAAATCGGGTAATTGGTTAAATTTGGATTAATTTTGGGGATTCCGTCTAATGTATGATAATTTGGTGAAGTTAGTAATGGGAGTGGTAAATTTAACTTCATTACAACGGCGAGGGTAAAGTCAAATCACAAACCAAAGTCGAGGGGCATCTTTTACCCTTTTTCCACAATAATATGATGAATTTCACTGATTTGAAAGGTAATTCACTGTCAAATTTTTTCTTCACCGTAAAAATAGCTAATAAACATTGAAAATGGATAAATTAATTAACAATAATTTTTTTGTTTTTAACTATAAATTTGAAGTCTTTCAACATAAATAAATAGAGACTCGAAATACGTATTGAACATCAAACGAAAATGAAAATAAAGTATATGTTGACAGAAAAAAATAGTTATCTATGGCGTGACGTAAGGGCAGTTGCAAATAGGGGTTTGTCATAATATGAACCATTTTTGTTATGTTTCATTATTTTGAATATTTTCTGGCCTCTTTCGATGCTTGCGTTTGTTGTAAAACTGTAATCATGATTTTTGGCTTTTTGTATTTTTATTTTCTTTTTGACTTTTTTCTCTTAGTACCATATTTTACTTCTTTTTTGAAAAATATTCCAGATACATAAGTGAGATATGTATTTGAGAGGGGATATGACATTGGATATATAGGAGAGAGATGTACCGAGAGGTGAGGAATGTATTAAAAAGGGATAGGTTTCAGATACACAGGGAATGGATGTATCCGAGAGAGAATTTTTTATTATTATTTTTAAATGGTAGGGAATCTTAGGGATTATGATAAAAATAAAATGTGCATTTGGGTAGTTTTTCCTATATATTATTAACCAAATATTTAGATATAATATTTATTATAAAATAAATATTTATTCAATTTTAATAGATTATATATTTGTTTATGATGTCTGTTTATTATATAGTATTGATTTAGTGTTATTATTGTTACCATGCCATTTTTTTTCATTGTTTCTATTATTTGTTTTAAATTACTTTAATTGAATTAAGTCTACTGAAAATAGTTTTTTTTCTTCTCAAATTAAAACAGAAATAAACTTTTCATACATATCTAATATCATTTTTTCACACTCTATTTATAATTTAATATATTATTATCGATCTTTTCATTGTATGTGAATTCTCTATTTTTGAAGAAAAAAATAGGTTCAAAAATATCTTTAATATATTCAAAAAGACTTTATTCTTAATGGTCATCCTTTTAACAAAGGATAAAATCGATCCAAACAAACTCCAATTGATTTAACTCAGCTTCTTAATGATCATCCTTTAACAATATAACGGTTAGTCCTTAAAAATCCATCCCCACCAAGTAATAAATTCAAACAAAATGAGTCTTATTTTCGTATGTACCAATAAATCAACACCATCTATTAAACTATAAATAAAGTTTCATAATATGTTTTAAGGAAGGACATTTTACCATAAAAACAATCAAGATCCAATATATAGAAAAAGAGCTATTTTAATCCATAACCGAAGCTAAAGACAGCTATGGTCTAACAGGTAAAATAAATCTCTGTCATTTTCAATACATTAGAGATCATATTTCAAATCAGTACAAGAGTATAATTTTTCTTTAGATTCACATGTAAATATAATTATGTGAACAAGTAATTGCAAAACAAAATAAAAAAGATAGTTAAGTTTTTGAAGCAGATGAATAATAGTCATTGAGCCAATTACAAGGAAAACAAAAAGGTTATTGCACGACTCACACTCCAATGCCAATAATTCCTAAGGAATGCAAGCAGAGGAGATAAGTTGAACCAACACCTTTACAATTTTAATAACTTATTTATAGGGATGAAAATCTCTTGAAATCAAGATATAAAACTAAAAACAAATCTGTAAAGGGTGATACAATATGAGAATTGTATTAAGAAATTAAGTGATGGCAAAACACACCCATATTTAATTACCTCGTAAGACATGTTATTAACGTCGAACCTCATGCCTCTATTTATATTATGCAACTCCACCACAAATATATCAATCATCATATAATCCTATTCAGTAGTACTAATGTTATACATCCTACTAAACAACCCCTTAAGCAAATAACCAATCCATAAGCTATACTTACATGCTAATTGTCAAAAAGAACTACTATCATTAGGCATTTGCTTTTGTTCATGTGTGATACGTACCGATATTTGGATTAATTAAGTGTTGGGACGGTAATTGAAACATCAATCTTAAACTTTTTAAATACTAACGAAATAAACAACTAATATAGTTGTCTTCATAGAACCACACGATGAGCAAGTAAGAAAAAAGGGGAAACGAATAAGTATAAAGATTTGGCTAATAAAAGATTAGTTTCATAATGATATACTTCAATTATAGATCATGCGAGTAAAAAGAGAATTCCTCTTTACATAACAAAATATAATAACTTTCTTAGCTTACCCTCTTCAGAAAACCTAAGGAACGTGATATTTTTTTTATCTCTTAGGGCTTGTTTGGTAGGGAGTGAGAATGAGTAATTTCAGTTTATTGCTTATTTCTATTATTTGGTAGGTAAGAATTTTTTTATGTCAAGACTATTTATAAATTATAATTTAGAAAAATGCTATAGAATGAGGGTCGAGAAATAGGAGCAGCTCAAAAAATTAATTATAAGCGCTTTAAAGTCGAATTAAATTTTATTATAATATGCCTTCAATTTTAGAAAAATCATAATTACAAATGTGATTCATGTTTTGCATCTCGTCATATTTGAATTTTAAGAAGTAAAAAAAAAGTACTCCTGCGTTATAATTTTTTTAAAATAAATAAGTTATTTTTTGTATTTATAAAAAGAGTTGGTGAGAGTTGGAAAATTAAAACTTTGGTTCTTGGAATTGATAAACATCCATCCATACCAAACACACCCTTAAAGCAAACACATAAACGAAGATTTTGATATTTAATTTATAAATATCATTGTAAGAAACTTTTCATAGTTTTCATTCATCCTATACGGAGACAGACGTTCATCATAAAATGCTAAAGAAAATAAAATAGTTTTTAGGACACAACTGTTCATTCTTTAACGGATGAACTATAAAGTAAATAGATAATGCGCGATACACAAAAGAAATACAAAAGTAAATAAAATAGCCTTTCCGACCGCAGTCGTTTATTCTCAATTGGATGAACTATATGGCCTTCACAGAAACAGCCGTCCATCCTCTAAAACCGGATAAACTTTAGTTTAAAACTAAACTGTTTATTTGGGGTTGTCAAGGACATTATCTCAATTGCAACTTGCTTAAACCTTTCTTCCACTATGAATGCTTTCGAGAATTGAGATATGCCACTTCCACCTTTTGCCTGAGTATACATCGATCAAACATGTTTTTAGAACTAAGCAGTAATAATATACTCACTAAATATATATGTAGACATGTTATCCATATGATCTTGTAAAAGTAGAAAAACTGTATATTTATTTTAAACACTTGACTCAGGTAAATCAATCTAAATAATTTACAAATGATGGTAAATAGCCCTGGCTTCTTAGGACAACAAATAAATACTAATATGTGCATCTCCACCACATACATTTAGTATCACTGGTGAACTCCATATCAAAAAACCTGTTGGAATAAGGGGACTAGCACAAGGATTAGTTGGTGTAATAGCTGTAGAATTACATATTGATCCTTGATCACCCACATACTTCTCCCAACTATTACCAACTTGTTGTGAATCCATCAACCTTATGCTATATTCTTCTAGCCTTTCTTGCTTTTGACTTTCAAGTTTTTTGAAAGTATTCTGCAGCATTAGGATGTGTTCACTGCTTCATAAACTTTTGTAGACTTATCGGTCTGCATATACAAAAACAAATATGAAATTAATTTATTTCTACTTCATATCGCGAAGTCGAGATTTTCACTAACTAAGGGAAAAGTAAACACACATGAAGAAATCAAGGAAATATCATATACGAATTAATTAGTTTCAAGTCATTTATAAGTGTCTAAAAAGATTCATTTAATAAGTACAAATTACAAAATAAGGCCATAATTATAAATTTATAATTTTTAAATCCTGTCTATCAAGCAACAGACAATAAAATTAATTGTAATAACTGATTTATACATAAAAAAATGTTATTGGTTGTAATTAATATGAAAAATGCAAGCTTTATCGGTAATAACAAGTGAAAATACATTACTACGAGTATAATGGTTCTTTATGGTTAATGATATACTTATTAAGTACTTTATACATATTAAGAAAATGTTCTTTTTGGCAAATTTAAATAATGATGAGAACTTGATATTCTTATGCTAGAACAGAAAATATGAATAAATTTTTGGATCTTTTTCAACTAAATGCGAAAAAATCAGAAGATCTATATTGTTTTATCCTTCACTTTTTTTGATAATCAAAACACATCTTATTATTATATTTTGAAACTAACATGTAGATATATACAAATTAGTAATAAGAGGAATGTGTATATTACCAAATAAATTTATTCCAATTTGATTGAGGTTCTACACATCTCTCTCTCTCTCTCTCTCTATATATATATATATATATATGTATGTATATATATATATATATGTATATATATACATATATATATATATATACATATATATATATATATATACATATATATATATATATATACATATATATATATATATATACATATATATATATATATATACATATATATATATATATATACATATATATATATATATATACATATATATATATATATATACATATATATATATATATATACATATATATATATATATATACATATATATATATATATATACATATATATATATATATATACATATATATATATATATATACATATATATATATATATATACATATATATATATATATATACATATATATATATATATATACATATATATATATATATATACATATATATATATATATATACATATATATATATATATATACATATATATATATATATATACATATATATATATATATATACATATATATATATATATATACATATATATATATATATATACATATATATATATATATATACATATATATATATATATATACATATATATATATATATATACATATATATATATATATATACATATATATATATATATATACATATATATATATATATATACATATATATATATATATATACATATATATATATATATATACATATATATATATATATATACATATATATATATATATATACATATATATATATATATATACATATATATATATATATATACATATATATATATATATATACATATATATATATATATATACATATATATATATATATATACATATATATATATATATATACATATATATATATATATATACATATATATATATATATATACATATATATATATATATATACATATATATATATATATATACATATATATATATATATATACATATATATATATATATATACATATATATATATATATATACATATATATATATATATATACATATATATATATATATATACATATATATATATATATATACATATATATATATATATATACATATATATATATATATATACATATATATATATATATATACATATATATATATATATATACATATATATATATATATATACATATATATATATATATATACATATATATATATATATATACATATATATATATATATATACATATATATATATATATATACATATATATATATATATATACATATATATATATATATATACATATATATATATATATATACATATATATATATATATATACATATATATATATATATATACATATATATATATATATATACATATATATATATATATATACATATATATATATATATATACATATATATATATATATATACATATATATATATATATATACATATATATATATATATATACATATATATATATATATATACATATATATATATATATATACATATATATATATATATATACATATATATATATATATATACATATATATATATATATATACATATATATATATATATATACATATATATATATATATATACATATATATATATATATATACATATATATATATATATATACATATATATATATATATATACATATATATATATATATATACATATATATATATATATATACATATATATATATATATATACATATATATATATATATATACATATATATATATATATATACATATATATATATATATATACATATATATATATATATATACATATATATATATATATATACATATATATATATATATATACATATATATATATATATATACATATATATATATATATATACATATATATATATATATATACATATATATATATATATATACATATATATATATATATATACATATATATATATATATATACATATATATATATATATATACATATATATATATATATATACATATATATATATATATATACATATATATATATATATATACATATATATATATATATATACATATATATATATATATATACATATATATATATATATATACATATATATATATATATATACATATATATATATATATATACATATATATATATATATATACATATATATATATATATATACATATATATATATATATATACATATATATATATATATATACATATATATATATATATATACATATATATATATATATATACATATATATATATATATATACATATATATATATATATATACATATATATATATATATATACATATATATATATATATATACATATATATATATATATATACATATATATATATATATATACATATATATATATATATATACATATATATATATATATATACATATATATATATATATATACATATATATATATATATATACATATATATATATATATATACATATATATATATATATATACATATATATATATATATATACATATATATATATATATATACATATATATATATATATATACATATATATATATATATATACATATATATATATATATATACATATATATATATATATATACATATATATATATATATATACATATATATATATATATATACATATATATATATATATATACATATATATATATATATATACATATATATATATATATATACATATATATATATATATATACATATATATATATATATATACATATATATATATATATATACATATATATATATATATATACATATATATATATATATATACATATATATATATATATATACATATATATATATATATATACATATATATATATATATATACATATATATATATATATATACATATATATATATATATATACATATATATATATATATACATATATATATATATATATACATATATATATATATATACATACATATATATATATATATATATGGAGAGAGAGAGAGAGAAAGAGAGAGAGAGAATCATATCTCCTTAATAAGCTTTTACAAGTTTTTATTTGATTAAAAAAAACCATGTCCATTTTTTGAATAATTCTTGATGAATTGATTATGATTATTAATTAAGGTTGCAGAAGACAATAAAATAAAAATAACAATTTTTTTTTAAATAATCACAAATTTATTGAATAATTTTCCTCGATAAGAAATCGAATAGTAAAAAACAAGGCATGTCATTGAAAGAATTTTTTACCTTAGCAGGGAGCGTAGGAACCAACGCATGAAGAGACTCGAACAGGGTTTGCATCTTCTTTATCCTTTCTTTCTCCGTCCATATGTGTATCTCATGTTCTGATTCTCTTTTAGCTTCGGCTCCATCAACATCAGAATTTGATTCAATCATTCCCTTACCATTCCTTTTTTGGTTTGGTGGACTTCTCTTCTTACCAACACCAGTTTTTGTTTCAACCACCTCATTAAAAGCTATTAGCGGCAAACAAGTATCAGACCTAGTCAAATCTGACAACTTGTCACCTTCAAACGTCTCTCCACTCCCCATTTGATTGTCATACAAGTTGAGATATGACCAGAAATAATTAGTTTCCATGGAAAATCATGATTATTCTCGCCGCTACCTTAAGTTACGCCTATATATAGAATTTTTTTTTGTAGGGGGCAAAGTGTAAAATGGAGAAATGAGAGATTAGATATGATGAGTATTGAATATGCAAAGAATATAGGGAAGGGTGGCAAAAGGAAAAAAAAAAGAGAAAAAATAAAAAGTAGGAATTAAAAAAAGGATAATTTGTTTGTAATGAATACAAAATAAATAAATAAATACAATCATAAGCCAAAATGCCGTTACTTGCTTCAAAACAAAAAACGGTAGCTAAAGTACTTTTGTTATAGAATTTGTTCTCACGCAATTGGGTCCCAATATATACTTACCACTACTAAAAACAATTAATCAAAATTAATTTCTTTAATTACAAATATTAAATTACAAACATAATCAAGTTATTATTCTCATCTACACGAACAGTGTAAGTTTTTTTCTCAATTAAAATAATAATAATTAAAATAATTTTATATAAATATAATTTACTTAAAGATTTTATTTTTAAAAAAATGAAAGTCTTGATCATTAAGTTATATAAATTATGTATGCCAAAATTGTAGTCTTATAATATAAGAGGTTACATGACTAGCGTTAATTAGATTTCAATAATAGCTTATTCATGTGATTATTAATGTCAATGAAATTTCTTAATAGTTGGATCCGATTATATACATTAGATTTGACACGTATTTTTACTCATTTATTCAAGTTGATCACACTAGAATTAGTAATTAAGCAAGTGTTTTCTAGTGAATAAAAGTTTTTATCATGGTATTACATTTCATTTAAAAAAAGATCATTTTATTTCAGCTTCTAGCTAGGATGTTAAAATGCCTCTAAATACTAATCATGACTTTCCCCTTATTAGAAGAAAAAAAGGAATTAGTTACGATATTAATTCTTTGCTAATCCTCCACTAGTTTGTAGCTAGCAAATCTTATTTTGATAATTCATTAATAAGAAGTATAACCGATAATTTTTAATTATTTATTTATAAAAGTTGTTTATTCTAGGAGTATCAAATGTAGGGTGGTGTGTTGACTGGTCTGATTCAATTTTAAAATTTATTGATTGGACCTACTGGTTGTTTATAGACATGTTAAATCATTGTAGAACCATTAAGATACTATCCATCGGTTATTGATTAATCGATTTAACCATTGAAATTTGATTTAGAAAATCATAAAAAATAACTTAGAAACAAGGTGACAAACTAAATAAATCATTTATATAAGTGGACAAATTGTGTCTTGCTCAAAAGCAAATATATTCACATTTTGGAATATCTGTGAGTTTAAAACAATCAGAAATATGTGCATGAAACAAAACTCTAAGCCAAACACTTTATATACTAAACGGTATAAATATATATATTTTAATTTACTAGGGGGTTATCAATTACTCGTTAAGAAAAGACATTAACTCGTTAAAAAGCAATACCTGATAGTAAAAAAATCAGAACTGTTACCAAAATCACCAAACAAATAACTTATTATGGATAAATCAATATTTTTTTTCGATTTGATTTTAAACTGTTGTAGTCAAATGAATGGGTTATATTAAATTTGGGCATATTCAATTGAATTGAGTTAAAAAAGAAACAGAGTCATGTTACTTGGATTGAAGTGGACTAAATTCCGAGTCATAGCCCATCTACCAATTTCTTATTATGTTTTATTTCTTTAATTTGTGTACTCTAATAAACTTTTTTCTTATATATGACTGTATATAATACATCAACAGTAACATATTAAATATAATTTTACATGGATCAATTTAGACATTATATTAGCCTAATCTTAAAATAGGTTAAATTAAACATATTAAAATAAATTTAATTAATAAAATAAACAGATCACTTAAACCGGTCTAAATATAAACAAATTAAAGAAATCAATGATTTTATATTATGAGCTTATTTTACTCACGTGCAAAAATTTAATCTCACTATAGTTGTTTATGTATTTTGTTTTTGACAGGTAGGACCATTATATTGTGACTAATGTTGACTATTTCATTATTATCAACACATAAACATGATTACATATTAAGAGAATCATTTCACATACTAAACTTGCCAAAAATAATTGGTGAAGATCCATTTCTACCAAGGACGCTTAATTCGGTAAATTATTTTGAGGAATGATGTTGTCTTTGCTGATTTCTTGAATCTAAATTTGTTAGTCTTGCATTGTGAGCAAGATTATTAGAAACTTGAAAATATTTCATGAAAATCAAAATCTAATCTAATTTCATAGATAAATATATATTTGAAAATAAAATTCTCAAAATCCATATATCTACTGTCTAATAGTTAATTAAAACACTAAGCCTTATGATCCCTTGGGAGATTAAGTATCTCAACTATTATGTATTTTATGATTTTGAAAAGGAGAAATAAATAGTATTTATATAGTTATGTGAGGAGAGCTTAACAGTTTGTTTCCTGAATTTCATGGGCAGTTAGCATTCATATATTATCAAATGTTGATATTACTACACATTTTAAAATTGTGATTCGGTTTTTCACCTTTTCTATTGGGACTGCATTCATCCCCTCCATCCCCCAATTCATAGTTTAACTTGACATATAAAATTTTAAAAATTACGTGATATTTTTAAATTTTGGAATCTTAAATTAAAAATGTATAGTCTTTTAAATCTTGCAACCCTATCAGGCTGTTGGAAATTGGAAAACTTAACAACATTTTAAACAATACATCATCTCTGAAATACCATACTTAATCTGAAACAGAAGAATTTTGTTTTTGTATTTCTTGTATAAAATAAATTTGGAACCTGGTTCTGTCACAACACACTTCAACCTTTGTTTAAGACATTTCTAATTTCTGGAGGGCAGCAAATTACTATGTTGTTCATTTTGTATTCCTGAGATACTTAAAACAAAACTTTGAAAAACTTGGTAATAAACAACAAACATTAAAGAGTATTTTCAAAAATAGAAAATATAAGACTAGCTAAGAAAATAGAATCACGAACTGATTAGGAAATAGAATCGCAAACTGAGTGTGTCCCCTTAAGGAAATTATTTCCCTCAAGTACCCGAGGTTAACAGAATATATTCTCCCAGGATAGAACGCTCTTACTCACCTGTGTATCGTTACCTAAACCCACGGTATCAACAAATTACTCAATGGTAGTAGAATACTCATTGAATACTAGATTTAGTAGTAGAAAAAGAAGTCTAGAAAAAATGGTTCAACTAAACTGAGAGGAAATCCCTCAATTTATAGAAAACAAAGGGTAGTGTTAAAAAATTCTTATTGTGCCTTACCGAAAATGTCATAAACCTTTGGGAAGTCACATGTTGTGCCTTATTGAAAAGGTCACAAACCTTTGGAAAAGTCACAATCTTTGGGAAAGATCACAATATTTCATAAAAGTCGCAATTTTTCATTAAAGTCACAACTCTTAATAAAAGTTGCAACTCTTCATTTTTCATTCATACCTTTTAAAACTCAACAATCCCCCGCATGAATGGGGAATGAATCCAAGAAAAATAAATGGAAAAGTATGTGTACTTTACAAGGAAAAATTTATTGCATCTGGATAAGTAGATTTTCCCATGGACTTTCCGTAGTGAACATATGTCGGATATACTCGGTCAATTGATAGATGCGATATCTTTGAACCGTCGAGCTTTGGTGTATACCTAGACAATCATATGTCACACAATTAATCCTTTACCGTTTATGATTCTTACGATTGTGTTCGTTTTAGTAATGAATACCTCCTGGTTTCATGAGTGTATAGAGAATAGACTTTTGACAATAATTCTCTTTGAAGCGGCTTATACTTCACACTCACATAGGTAATTTTTAATCGTGTTATCGCGTAGATACACTATTTGGTCAAATCAGTCAAACTTAGAATATCATGAAAAACATTAAGTTTGATTAACTCATTAACAAGCCTTAATGGTGCATCCTTGTTCCTGAGCATTGTCTTCATCATGACAATGGATTGAGTTTGTGGACAATGTTGAATTGTCTGTCACAACTTTATCCTACGCCGTAAACCCCATTCCTTTAGATGATGTTTAAACTTTCTCTCCAGTTAGGCCTTTTTGTAAGTGAATTCGTCACATTATCCTTTGAATTTACATAGCCTGTTTTGATAATTCAACTAGAGAATAATTTTCTAACATATCATGTCTATGTCTTATATGACGAGACTTTCCATTATACATCATGCTCCATGACCTACCTATTGCATCTTGACTATCAAAGTGTATGCATACTAATGTCAATCTTTTGGGGGCAAAAAAGAATATCTATCAAGAAATTTCGGTGTCTTTCAACTCATTTTTCAGCCTTATCTAGACCACCTAAATCAGAGATCATTGTAGAGCCAGAGATACATTCTTCTTGTTTTGGAAGATTTCCAAGATATTGTTCCTCTACCAAGAGTAAATGCATATCCACTTGTGGATTTTACTTCATTTGTCCAGTAATCTAGTAATCCAATACACATGGCTTTAATGTTTCTTAAATACTCCAAAACTTTTTTCATTGTCATCCAATGAGTTCAATTGGGATCACTCGTGAACCGACTCAATTCATTAATAACACATGATATATCTGATCAAGCACACTTCGTAATAGACATCATACTTCTTTATACTCTAGCACAATTAGACTTGACGATATTGAAATCCAAATATTTGAACTAGTCAAGTACCTTTTCAATGCAATGAGACTGTCATAATGCAAAACGTTATGGAGTTCTAAGGATTCTTATCCCGCATCAACAACTCCAACATTTTTCATATCAAACTTATTTTCTAGCATATATTTTGTAGCATTGATGTTACTAGTGTCTCAATTAATGATCAACATATCACCAATATATAAACAAATAATGACCTTGTGATTTTAATGTGAACACATTTATCACTTCCATCATTCTTAAATCCATTTGCTAACATAGTTTGGTCAAATTTCTTATCTCATTGTTTGGGTTCTTTTTTTAGTTCATAAATTGACTTAACAAGTTCTCACACTTTCTTTTCTTTACCATGAACCACAAAACTCTCGGGTTGTTTCATGTAAATTTCTTCTTCTAATTCTCTGTTTAAGAGATTTATTTTCACATTCATTTGTTGAATTTGGAGTTCATATACAACAGCTAACACAATTAACATCCAAATGAATGTAATTCTAGTTACTGCAAGTAAGTGTCAAAAAATCAAGACCTTGTTTTTGTCTAATGTCTTTTACAAAAAGTCTTGTTTTATATTTTTCAACAGTTCCATCAACTTTCATTTTCATTCTAAGTATTCACTTTGAACCCAAAGGTTTATTTAATGGAGGAAGATCAACCAACTTCCAATAGTATTACTCAACATTAAGTCAATCTTACTATAGACACCATTTATTCAAAAGGATGAGTCTACATAAGACACAAGAAATGGTACAAAATGATATTTGAAGGAAGTAGATGTCCTATTTTTTGTGACGAAAAGATGAAACCGAAAATCAAACAATAAAGAACACCAAGTTTAATGTGGAAAAACCCTTCAAACCGAAGGTAAACTCCACGGGATCGACAAGATCTGAATTGCTTCACTATACCAATAAGAGGGTTACAAATATTCTTCTAATGGCTACACAACAAGTGCCAAAAGAGAACAAACAATAGCTACACCAACAAAAGATAAATAGAAAGAAACACCACCCAAACCCAGCTTCTATTCGAGACCTAAAACAGGATCTTGCTGACCTCCGAATCCGATCTGCACCATTCAAATAAACCACCAAGATGTCTGGGACAATCAGTCCAAATTTCAGCCCGATCCAGCGGTTAGTTAATCGGGAAACACGATCTGAACGTTGCTGGTCGGAGAAAAAGACTGCAGCAAAAGAACCTTTTCTTTCTCTCTTTTTCTCTTGTTGAAAGCTCTCTCAAAAACCTCTTTTATGTTCTAATGTCTTTCAAAGACAATAACAATGAGCAATTAATTATTCTCTCAGAACCATCCTCTATTTATAGAGTTGTGCTTTTCCTTATAAAGCCAAAACCAACTACAAATAGGATTACTATTCCAATCCTTTTCCTAATAGAATTGGAAACCAAATAAAGAGAATAATTCAAATCCTTTTCCAAGTAGGATTAGGACATGGGCCTTTGGCTGGAACATGGGCAATAGCCCAACAAACTCCCCCTTCAGCCAAGGGGCCAAATGGACTTTAAGTGGAGGATCTCTTGACAGGCTTCCTGCCTGCCACACTTCTACAAAACTCATGATTGTCTACGATGAGTTCTTTCCACTTATCTCTATGAGTATCTAACATGACTTCATCATAACCTTCAGGTTCTCCCATATTAGTCAATAGAATATACTCATCATGAGAATAACGTGTTGAGCTTCGCTTCTCTCTAGTAGATCTTCTACAAGAGGTTTCTGGAGCATCCGCAGCGGTCATCCCAACATGAGTTGGTTGATTATCAACCACAACATCATCAGTAGGAACAAATATATGTTCTACACTCTCATCATTATCTTTATCATTACCTTGGGTTCCCTCATGTGCAAAAGATGTATAAATAATAGGAATTGGATCAACATCAACTAAGCTATCATCAGCATGAGAATCTAGTTTCTCAGTCTTGTCAATATCTTCAATAGTTTGATCTTCAAAGAACACAACATCACGACTTCTAATGAGTTTCTTATCAATTGGATCATAAAAGCGATATCCAAACTCATCTTGACCATAACCAATGAAGATACATTGCTTAGTTTTAACATCCAATTTCGACCTCTCATCTTTTGGAACATGCACACAAGCTTTACACCCAAACACTTTCAAGTGATCATAAGAAACATCCTTATCAAACCAAACTCTGTTTGGAACATCACCATCCAAAGCAACAACAGGAGATAGATTGATAACATAAGCAACAGTGTTAAGTGCTTCAGCCCAAAAAGAATTTGGAAGTTTAGCCTCTGAAAGCACACATCTAACTCTCTCAACTAAAGTTCTGTTCATCCTCTCTGCCAAACCATTTAATTGAGGAGTCTTTGGAGGAGTCTTCTGATGACGTATTCCTTGCGATTTGCAGTAGTTATCAAAGGGACCAATATACTCACCACCATTATCAGTGCGAATACATTTTAATTTCTTTCCCGTTTGTCTCTCAGATAAGGCTTGAAACTATTTAAACACATCAAGCACTTGATCTTTGGATTTTAAAGAATATACCCAAATCTTGCGAGAATGATCATTAATGAAAGTAGCAAAGTAAAGTGCACCACCTTTTGACTTCACTTTGAAAGGACCACACAAATCTGAGTATACTAGCTCCAATATCTCAGACTTTCTTGAAGGAGGATGACTGTGAAAAGAAACTCTTTTCTGTTTCCTTGCTAAGCAATGAACACATCTTTTCACCTTTGCTTGTTTCATACCAGCAAGCAAATTCTTCTTAGCCAAACATGGGATCCCCCTCTCGCTCATATGACTAAGCCTCTTGTGCCACAATTCTGATAAAGTCTCGCTCTCCACCAAATTTATAGAGTCACCAAGAATCGATCCTTGTGTCACGTTTAAATTTGGATGTTTTCTTCCTCGAGCTAAAATCAGTGAGCCTTTGGTGAGCTTCCATTGGCCATTGTACAAGTCATTATGATAGCCATCACCATCTAGTTGTCCTACAGAGATCAAATTTAAGGGAATGTCTGGAGCATGCTTGACATTATGAAGGACCAACGTTGAACCGGCATTGGTTTTCAAACAAACAGTGCCAACACCAAACACCTAACCTCACCAGCATTACCCATCTTTAACACCTCAGAGTTAACAAAAGTATAAGATGACAAGAAGTCTTTTCTTGGTGTGACATGTGATGTAGCTCCAGAATCTACTATCCAACTTGTATCTTGAGATACAAAATTGATGACGTCTTTATCACAAGCGAAGAGAAGGTCATCTTGGACAACAACAACGACATTATTTTCGTTGTTTTCTTCCTTCTTCCCTTCTTTAAGATCTTGCTTCAATTGTTTACAAAATCTTTTAATATGTCCTTTGTTTCCACAATGATAACATTTAATATTTGGATTCTTGAATTTTGACTTGCTTCTGCTTTTACCTCTACTCATCGGATCTCTTGTCTTATGTCTCCCTCGATCTTCTGTATATAGAACATCTGAATGTGAAGATGTGTCTTGAGATTTTCTTCTTGCCTCTTCATTCAACACACCACTCTTTGCATATTCTATAGTCACCTTTCCACCTGTGGAAGAATTTGTTAAAGAAACACGAAGAGTTTCCCAAGAATCCGGTAGAGTATTAAGAAGCCAAAGTCCTTGTATTTCATCATCAAAATTCACACCCATTCCTGATAGCTGATCAAGAATACCCTGAAAATCATTTATATGATCAAGAATAGGACTACCCTCCTTGTATTTAAAGGTCATCAATTGCTTTAACAAGAATAACTTGTTATTGCCAGTTTTTGAAGCGTAAAGCGTCTCCAACTTTTCCCACAATGTTCTAGCATGTGTCTCATTCACAATATGGTTGCGAACATTATCTTCAACCCATTGTCTTATATATCCACATACTTGTTGGTGCTCAAATTCCCAATTTTCATCGGTCACATTCTCGGGTTTATGAGCAGAGAAAATCGGAAGATGCATCTTCTTCACGAACAATAGATCTTTCATCTTGCTTTTCCATATGTTGTAGTTTCTTCCGTTTAGACATACCATCTTGCTCATATTCCCCTCCATATAGATAACCTTAGCTCTGATACCAATTGTTGTGACGAAAAGATGAAACCGAAAACTAACAATAAAGAACACCAAGTTTAACGTGGAAAAACCCTTCAAACCGAAGGTAAACACCACGGGATCGACAAGATCCGAATTTTTTCACTATACCAATAAGAGGGTTACAAATATTCTTCTAATGGCTACACAACAAGTGCCAAAGGAGAACAAACAATAGCTACACCAACAAAAGATAAATAGAAAGAAACACCACCCAAAGCCAGCTTCTATTCGGGACCTAAAACAGGATCTTGCTGACCTCCAAATCCGATCTCCACCGTTCAAATCAACCACTAAGATGTTAGGGAAACTCAGTCCAAATTTCAGCCCGATCCAACGGTTAGTTAATCGGGAAACACGATCTGAACGTTGCTGGTCGAAGAAAAAGACTGCAGCAAAAGAACCTTTTCTTTCTCTCTTTTTCTCTTGTTGAAAGCTCTCTCAAAAACCTCTCTTATGTTCTAATGTCTTTCAAAGACAATACCAATGAGCAATTAATTATTCTCTCAGAATCATCCTCTATTTATAGAGTTGTGCTTTTTCTTATAAAGCCAAAACCAACTACAAATAGGATTACTATTCCAATCCTTTTCCTAATAGAATTGGAAACCAAATAAAGAGAATAATTCCAATCCTTTTCCAAGTAGGATTAGGCCATGGGCCTTTGGCTTGAACATGGGCAATAGCCCAACACTATTGACAATTACTACGCCTATGAATCTCTTTATTAAGTACATTCTCTTTTTGTTCTTTCCAAGGTCGTTTAGACCTTTCACTAAACTACTCAAGTCTAATTAACATTCCACATTCTTAGATCCAATTTCAATCCGTTTAGGAATATGAACTTGGACTTTGGTTAGATACCCCCACACTTTGAAACATTTCATGTTGGATTTCCTTCCTTTCCCTTTCTCATATGGAATAGATTGTGTCCTGAACAAACAAAGTTGCTTTATTTTTGAAAAGAAAACTTTTTGTTGTTCCCTTTTTAAATAAGGATAGTTCCTCCACACAAGTTTTGTGGTAAACTTGAACTTATAAGGAATTCCCCATTATTTCGTTTAAAGTTTGGTTTTTTTCCACATTAGATTGAGGTGAATAGGGCAACAGTTTGATGGGTGATTCCACTTTCCAAACATATTCATGCAAAATGAGATTTATACTTTCCATTTTATACCCAGCTCAACCGTCATTCTTGGACGAATGATCTCAAGGTGAAGATATTGTAACACCCCAGAATTTTTTTTGAACCAAGATTTGAACCGTTATTCCTAGTGACTAAGATTTTTTTGCAAGGGATTTAAAATTTCTTGAGTGGTAAGCTCACTAGATGTAGCACCTTAAGTTCCAAGAAGAACCAAAGAGAAAAGTACTCAAGTCAACTTTAACTGGCCATAACATTAAGTACGGAATGAGTTATAGATCCATAAGATATGGAATTAAAGCCCTTCGATTCCTCTTTCCAACGCCACTGAGTTTGCTTAATTCCGAGCTCTGAGTAAAATGTTATGATTAATTTACTAAGACGCGCAAACCTGGCAGCAGCTCCGCAGTACGGAGCCAATACGGATTCACTGCCCGATAAAAAATAGTTCCGACTCCCCACTCATTTTAATTATTTCTTTAGGGATATTTTAGTCTTTAAAACCCATAGAAAGCCATCTAAATTTCACTAAACGTGTAGAAAATCAGTTTTCTTAAATCAAAATCCTGTCATCCACTCCCAAATTCTATGCTTAAGAAAATCAAGAAATGTTAAGTCTAGGTCTATGTTCCCATATTTTGCTCCAAGTTATTCAAGATGATGGTTCTTTCAGGTACGTAAGCTTTCATAGAGTTGAGTTTGTTCACCCACACGCCAATCATGTTAGTTTAAGATTTACATTCGTTCTAAAGTTGAAGCTTTGATGTTTTTGATATGTATTCTTGAAGTCGCTTTTATTCTTGAAATGGGATGAGAGTGAGGAGTTCTTGAGGGTATTGTGTCAATTTATAGAGTTCTTAGAGTTATATTCTAGTGTACATTGTTGGGTATCTGAATCTAAAGAGAGATTGAGCCATAAAAATCGAATTTAGACAAATTGGGTTAGAAAATGAATAAGGAAAAAGTCGAGTGTGATATGGCACGCAAGTCCACGTCGCTGACTTGCTCCCCCTATGTGTAAAAGTTTTCTCCGCGACACGATTAGGAAGCGGACTCCTCCGTCTCAAAATTTAATTTCACGAGTAATTGTTTATATGATTTCGCGTCGCGGACTTGTTCCAAGACGGTGATTTCGTGACTTTTTCTCATATTTAGCTATCTAAAAATACTATTAAACATCACGAGATCTTTCCTACCACGAATCACAACATTGAATTCATAAATCATATTCCAGGTAGAGTTAAGAGTTAAGTTTTGAGAATTTATTAGAACATTCTAAGAGTGTCCCTTTTTAGCCTTTTTGAGGAGTTTTCTAAAACTTCTAATAATTTGTTTCAAGGATCGAGTAAGTGAGTAAGAGTATCTGTAAAACAATTTCATGATTCTACCTTGTTATCACGAGATCTTTCACATGACGAACGATAACTCTTGAATTCATAATTCACATTCAAGAGAGATAAAGAGTAGAGTTCAAGAAAGTATTTGGGTACAATCGTGAATCCTTGAGATCAACTATTGATTTGAGCTAAGATTCGAGGAAGCAAGTAAGAGAATGAGAAGAGTTGTATACATGAGTTCCAAATATTTATGTAGACCTTTGAGTCGAGTCGTTCATGCCTATAAATTCTGCATGGACTCCATAAATTTGAGTAACACAGAAAGGAGTAGTATCTTCAAGTTCTAAATCTTGAGTATTGAGTTCCTTATCCCCTTTGAGATTATAATTCTAATCATGGGACTAACACATGCTCCCATGAATCTCATAAGTTAACTACTTCATGCCCATAATTCCCATCCATGCTATAAGTCGAACAATCTTGAGATAAGAAGTGTCTTTGGGTCCTTGAGTTGAGTAGTTCATGCTCATAATTATGCATTAACCCTCTATAACTACTTCATGCCCATAATTCCCATCCATGCTATAAGTCGAACAATCTTGAGATAAGAAGTGTCTTTGGGTCCTTGAGTTGAGTAGTTCATGCTCATAATTATGCATTAACCCTCTAAGTGGAACATCATGAAATCATCCATAAACATGCGATCACGAACCTTGCATCCATAGTTTAATTCAAGCAAAGCTAAGATCAAAGTCAAGAGAAGTTAAGAGTCATGTCTAGAAGTTAAGAGCAAGTCAAGTGAAGTTACCAACGTTTTGAAGGGTCTTTTACAGATGTTTTAACTTTGTTTTAATAATAAAAGTTTCAAGTTAAGCTAAGAGTAAAAAGTTGATTTCACCTCTCAAAAAGCTATAGGGAACTAATTATTACTAAATAATTTATAAATGTTCACATTTAAGATAACAGAAAACTGAGATTATCGAAAGAGTTTTGAGCAAGAAAATGGAACAACGATTCCAAGAGAGCTTTTAAGCTAAGTATTAAGTAATTATCTCAATCCAAAGAAAGAAGTTTGTTTTAAAAACATATGAGTTATTTATATTTTGGGAGTAGTATTGAGCACCAATACAGGGATGCAAGTTCATATTAACTCAAGTCTCGATAAAACCATGTAGCCATTATGGGTAGTAAATGATCATTCTTTTTAGATGACTCCTTAAGTTATTCTAGTGGATCCACAAAGTCAAGTTAGATCTTATACTAATGACAAGGTATATGATGGCTGTAACACCCCGTAGCCAAAACAGAACAAAAATAAGCTTTTCTAAAAATCTGCAGGTGCAGTGGACAGTTTCAATCGACGAACCGTAGCCTAACCCACGGCCTGTCCTGCACATACGTCGATTGAGTAAGAACCCCCCCCCCCCCCCAAAAAA
>NC_028648.1:41425403-41443301 GCF_001406875.1 Solanum pennellii | reverse complement strand
AAAACCCCCCCCCCCCCCCAAAAAAAAAACTCAAGTTTAGAAAATTTGGCTAAAACCTGATCGACGGACGGACCTACGATCCGTAGGTCAAACTACAGTCCGTAATCTGTGTCCTTCGATCGACACCCCATTCACCCACTCTCTAATACGAACCACGGTTGACCAGCTCAAACCGTCGTTCGATCTACTGTCTGTAGGTCTAACCATATATGAAAATTAACAGACAGTTATGGGGAGAATGAAGTTGGGTCAACTTTAATTGATCATAACTCTTAGAAAAAAATAAATTAGGTCTCCTATGACATACCCACATATAGATAATTGGATTATCTTTCCAAAGCCACCAACCTTGCTAAAATTAGACCTCCGAGTAAAAAGTTGTGCATGTTTTAGTAAAGTCATGTCGAACAGGCCCAACCTACGGACCCAAACGACGGACCATTAGTCCAGGTCGTCGTTTGGTCCGACGGCAATTAACTCAGGGGTCTTTTGGTATTTTTCCACTTCGTTTAAACCCTAAGATATATTGTTTTGACCCTAAATCATTAGATTTTAGTCAGTTTAAGCCTAGAAACATAACTAAAACTTACCTAAGTCAAATAATTAATCAAAACTTACACAATTAGAAGCAAGAAAGGAGAAAAAGGTCAAGAACCCTAGTTCAAGAATGCAGCAAGGTTCCAACAGTTCCATCCCCAAAATTTGAATATTTCTCTGTGAATTTAATCACTAAGTATGATGGATTTCACTAGTGGGTTCCTTTCACCCATTGGGTCCTTAGAATTTCACTTACATGCTCGTATATTCCACGTACTGAGCCATTTGACCTTCATCTTCTCATGATGCAGACACATGTATTCAGGATCATCAACAGGAGCTTCGCTAAAACATCCAAGAGTTTGAGTTAACTATGGTGAGCTTTCTTGATTCCGGAGGATTTTATTTACTTTTCAGTTTAGTCATTATGTCGTGGGTCTTATCCCGACTTCCATCATTAGCAGTTATAGGCTTCCTAGTTGGTCAATATAGTTGAGGAGTCTGTATTAATCATTTATTTTATTAAATATTTTAAAGACTTAAGTTGCCTATTTTATGGAGAATTGAACATATTATATTTTTAGAGTGTTTCCTTTGAAGTAAGGTTTTGTATTTCAATTTCATGATTTTTATTCTGTTTTAAGCTTTTACATGCTTAAGTTAGTATACCGCTTGTAGTCTGCCATGATTAGGGATCGCTTGGGGACTAACAATGGTTCTTGAGTGATCTCATTTAAGAGTCGTTATCCCCGTAGATTTTCATATAACATTCCCTTTAAGAGTCATGATTAAGAGACTTGTGATAGCTCTTTCCAAGTTGTTGCACTATAAGATGTTATCAGTAATACAAAAAGCTTGAGACGAACAACTCAGAGGTTGTTTGGACCCTTGTTGTCAGTTACACTTTCATAGCTCGCACAATACTTTCCATCTCACTAGTCAATGTTTGCTATTCCACAAACCGAATCTTTTGAGGAGTTTTGAAGTACGTTCAAAGATCCAAAGATAATAATTCAACCAACTATGAATATAAAATAAGAGAAGTGCAAAAATGGATATTAGAGTTATAAAGTAAAAAGAGACATTTGTTTTCTCTATTGAACATAAAATTCAATGAACAGACCGTCGTACTATAGTTGAAGAAAAATAGGCAGCATTTTTTACTTTAAAAAAACAAACGTAAAAAATTGATATAATTAATGAACAGATTTGTAAATGGAGATTTTTACAATAACCTATTCAAACCATACAAGCCTACTAGGTGTGGGACATATGAAAATCTGAATAATAGGATAGAAATTTTTAACCTGGTTGTAGCTTGAAGACACAATCCTCTTTACATGGAGCATCTCTTGGAAGATGGTCTTGTTACCGTGCTGCACCTCTAACTCATGCCACTTGTTCCAGAAATCAAGGTCGGATCTAGGGTTCATGAATTGAGATGAGTGCTTGTATAGTGCATAGGCATGTTCAACCTTTTCTTGGAACTTCTGAAGTTCAGCACACTTAATGCACGTAACTTTTGCATCCTTGTCTGGAATCCCAGACTCAGTTACATGTTAATCTATCTTTTGTGTTCTTGGAACACTAAATATATCTCAGCAAAGAGCAGAATGATGTTGCAATTGCCACACCAAATAAAAAATAAGTACATCAGATCGTATTGATACCAACATATATATACAATTTCAAAAATTAAACTCGAGTTATAGAAATATAATGCTCCCTACGTTTCAAAAAGAATGATCTCCTTTTATTTTTAGTCTGTTTAAAAAAGAATGACCTCTTTATTTTCTTGGTAACATTTTAATTCCAGTTTTCCACGTGGCATGTTGAAGGCCACAAGATCAAAGGGCAATTTTGTACATTTAAACTAACTCTAATTTAGGATCACAAGATAAAAAAGTCTTCTTTATACTCTAAAATTTGTGCCAAGTCAAATCAGGTCATTCTTTGTGAAACGGAGGGAGTATTAGTTAGCAATAGAATTTTCCAACAGAAATATTAAATCCTCTTATCTACAATTCTAGAGATAAAATTGTATAATAGCGTAAAAAGGGTACATCCAAGAGTAGTACTTAGTTTTGCAATTGTCTCTTTTCACAACAAACAAAAAAACTCAGAACAAAGTATACACAACTTATATCCTGTCAATTTTGTATAACCTAGAAGAGAAAACTTACTATATTTAACCCAATACCATTGTGAGGTCACAAAACTACTAAAGGATGTTGAAAAGCATATGAAATCTAAACCAGTTAATAAAATCCTTGAAATGTAAGCAACATCTCATCTGAAAAAAGATTTTTCTAAAACAGTAGGGAGAGAACTTAGAAAGGCATCCCTATTTTCTTGTTATACATGCCATGCTTTCAAAGTACCCTTTGGAAGACAACCCTTTGTTCAAACTTGCACAAAAGAGAAAGATTTAATGATCTCAAGGAAACTCAAAAATACAAGCACGTGTGAATTCAATGCGAAAATTGTTAATTTTTTTCCTTTATAAAAAAAACAAGAATAATTGAAGTTTTTCTATTTCGAATAGTCTTCGATTTGGTTCGTGATTTTTTGGATGGATTATTGTAATTGAATATTTCTAGGAAAAAAAAGAAGATCAAAAGTAAATAGAAAAATGATATTTAAGCAAATGTTCGAAATAAAAAGTAAAAGGTAGATATCACAAAGCCTCCAAAGACCATTTGACAAACAATATATAACTTATTAATGATTAAATATCTATTTCTTGTCCTTATAAAGCTCTACTTTTACAAACCAGATCACCCAATTTTAATAGCTATTAAGATTTAAGAAATACGAGAAATAATTACATTATGCTTTAGGAATACGTGACAAATATAATGTCTACCAAACCAGGCTCTTTAATTATATTTGTGTTATTGACGTGTGAAAGGTCATTTTGCAGTTGATGTGATGACGATGATCGCTTAAGATTGTCTAATCTTCTTTGTAGAAAGGATGTGAGACTACTGGGTGGTAGATTATTTAGGATTAATGGGAATGTATTTCTTTTTCTCCCAGGATAATGTAGGGTCCTAGATATCTTAGTTGGGGTTGGGGCAGAGTATAGGTTTTACTCCACTAGGCTTTTAAGTTTATATGAATTACTAGTTCTGGACATGTGCATTGAACGTGTGTCTGCCTCCATGGCTATCACTATGCCCTCCGATACTATTTGTTCTAGTACAGATGTGTTTTGAATCACTAGCACCGTTTCTTGATTTTCTAATAAGATATTCAAAGTTGATGATCGTTCTTGGAGCCCCATTTCAACTCAAGATGATGGATTGTTGTTGCAAGCTGGAAATGACGTCATGTAAATGGGGACTATCCCCACAGATAGCCCATTCAGTAGAATAAAGGGGATCGGTGGGAAGATGGAGTTTGTTTGGTTTTGATTCATCGTGGAATGAGCGATAAGAGGAGGAGTTTGTTGTTATTGTCAATAGTGTGAACATATAGGCGTTTTGATCTTGCTATTTAAAGAGGTAAATTTATGTCGTTGAATTTACGGGAGAAAGTTATATTAATTGTAGATTGTCTAAATTTTAAAAATTTGATATTGTTGAGGGTCTATAAATTTAATGGATAGAACTATTAAATTAGTAATTAATATGTGAATTGACCTTTATGCTTTAGGAATGCGTGGCAAATATAACGCCTACCAAACCTTCTCTTTTATTTTATTTGTCTTATTAACGTATGAAAGGTCATTTTGCAGTTGATGTGATGAAAATGATCCTCTGAGATAGTTTAATCATCATTGTACAATAGATGTGGGATTATTTGGTAGTTGATTATTTAGGATTAATGAGAATGTAAGTCTTTTTCTCCCATGATAATGTAGGGGCCAAGTTATCATTAGTTGGAGTTGGGGTAGAGTCTAGGTTTGCCTCCATTGGTTTTTTAAGTTTATAAGAATTGCTAGTTCTGGATGTGTGCATTTCACGTGCGTACATCTCCACGGCTATCACTATACCCTCCAACACTATTTGCGCTGGTACAAATAAATTTTTAATTACTAGCACCATTTCTTAATTTTCTATTGAGACATAGAAAGTTAGTGATCATTCTTGTAGCCCAATTACGACCCAAGATGATGGGTTTGAATTGAAATCTTGATATGATGTCATGTAAATGGAGACTATTTCTACAGATAGCCCATTCACTAGTATAATGGGAATCAGTTGGAAGATAGAGTTTGGCTTGTTTTGATTCATGATGGTTTGGGCGAGAAGAGAAATAGTTTGTTGTTTTTGCGAATAGTGTGAACATGTATGTGTTATGATCTTGCGATTTAAAAGGGTAAATTTATGGCGATGACGTTATGAGAGAAATTAATATTAAATGTAGATACTCTAAATTTGAAAAGAATTATGTTGTTTGGAATCTATAAATTCAGTGAGTTGAACTATTAAATTAGTCATGATTATTTAAATTAACCTTTCTACTTTAGGAATATGTGACATATATAATGTCTACCAAATCAGGCTCTTTAAATGTTATTTGTTCTATGAACGTGCAAAGGCCAATTTGCAGATGATATGATGGAGATGATCCCTTAAGATAGTTTAATCGTCTTTGTAGAAGGGATGTGAGATTACTTGATTGTAGATTGATGGAAATGTAAGCCTTTTTCTCCCAAGATAATGTAGGGGTCAAGTTATCATTAGTTGGTTTTGGGGTAGAGTCTAGGTTTGCCTCCACTAGGCTTTTAAGTTTATAAGAATTACTACTTGCACGTGTGTCTGTCTCTACGAATATAATTATCCCCTCTGATACTATTTGTGCTAGTACTTATGAGTTTTGAATCATTAGCCCTATTTCTTGATTTTCTATTAAGATATTCAAAGTTAGTGACAATTCTTAGACCCTATTACGATCCAAGATGATGTGTTTGTGTTGAAAGCTGGAAATGATATCATTTAAATGGGGACTATTCCGGCAGATTTCTCATTCACTAGTATAATGAGAATCGGTGGAAAGATGAAATTTGTTTTATTTTGATCCATGATGGAATGAGCGAGAAGAAGAAGAAGAGTTTTTTGGTATTTTTCCAATAGTGTGAACATATATGTGTTTTGGTCTTGCTATTTAAAGAGGTAAATTTATGTCGATGAAGTTATGAGAGAAAGTAATATTAATTGTAAATACTCTAAATTTGAAAAATTTGATGTTGTTTAGGTTCTTAAATTTTATGGGTTAAACTATTGAATTAGTAATTAATATTTGAATTGACCTTTCTACTTTAGGAATACGTGACAAATATAATGTCTACCAAATCAGGCTCTGTAATTTTATTTGTATTATTAATGTGTGAAAGGTCATTTTTGTTGTTGATGTGATGGAGATGATCTCTTAAGATAGTTTAATCGGCTCCGTAGAAGAGATGTGAGATTACTAGGTGAAAGATTATTTAGGATTAATGAGAGTATAAGCCTTTTTCTCCCAGGATAATGTAATGGCTAAGTTATTATTATTTGGGGTTTGGGTAGAGTGTAGGTTTGCCTTTAATGTGCTTTTAAGTTTATAAAAGATACTAGTTCCGGACACGTGCATTGCACGTATTTCCCATGCTAACTTGTGTGAATCTGAACACATGCTTTGCACCACGTGTATCCCAAGCTAGTTAGTACAGATACTTTCAAAATATTATAAAAAGTGTGTGATAAGTTGCACAAAAATTGAATAGAAAAATACAAGTTCAAATCGATGAAAAATAAATTTATTCAACTGATATTTTTATCATTAATTACAAGATACATCGACATATGGATATATTATTGTTGAATAAATTTCAAAAGGAATATTAGAACAAACATTAATTTTAGGCAATTCTTATAATATATCATATATTCAACTTGACAAAAGTTTCCTTTGCTTAATATAACATAACTCGTAAGCTAAATGTCGAGTGTGTTTTGAAAATATTTTTCATCTTAAGTTTTCATCTCCTTTCAAAGAAATTCTATTCTCTATCTTTTTATATTTACATACATATTAAGAATCAGTTGTCAAATAATGATTGTGTTTTGTAAAAGTTGTATAGAACTTCAATCAACATTTATCTTCCTTAAAATGGCTAGTAGATGACTATTGTCAATTTTGTGGTGTACACCTACAAAAAGTTGTTATTATTAATAATAAAAATAATAATTGTAGGATATAAATCATAATTTTTTCTTGTATACCTTTGATTTCTTTTGTCTGCTTAAAAATAATTAGTGGCAAACTAATAGTATATACATTCTCATATATTCATATGTTATATATAAATATAAATTATCTAAAACGTACTTCAGAGAAAAAAGAAAACATAGAAAAATGAAAAGACTTCAGTAATTATTTAATAAAGTTAAAATATAAATGAAGTTTGCAATTAATATCCCATATTAGTTTTTTTTTTTATAAAGGTATTCTACCATAGTGGAGTATCAGTATGCTAACTGGTATTATTAACATGTTTGCTTTTCGTCATTATTTTTATTTATCAAGGTCGATTTGGTCATTTTAGCTCACAACTTTCCTTCCTTTTCATTACACGTGGTCATCTAGCCAGTGATGTGTTGTACGTGACATCCATGCCTCTTTCCACTTTAGTCTCATGTTTGATTTATTCATAGTGGAAAACACTTTTCAGTTCTCATATAGCAAAAGGGAGCAGATAACTCTTTTGGTTCTTCGAAATCTCTTTTCAGTTTTCACAAAGGAAAGAAAAGGGTATTATCTTTCATCTTTCCCTCTTCCATTTTGTTGCTTTAATTTTGCTTCAATGTGCCATGCATTTTTGAACTTTGCTACAGATAAATACTTTTGGTTTTCTTTTTCCGTCGTATCGCTTCAATTTTCAGGTAATTTTCATTTTTAACTTAGACTTTTTCTTCATTTTTGAATTGTTGTCGACTTCTTCTTAGTTATTGAATTGCTTACTATTGACTTCTTCTTCATTTTCGAATTGTTGTCATCTTCTTCTTAATTTTCGAATTGCTTGTTGTCGACTTTTTCTTCATTTTCGAATTGCTGTGTTTTTAGTGTATGTATTGCGTGTTTCGGTCCGAACTTATGAGTGGGTTAGAATATATGCGTCCACTTATCAGTCAATGGATCAGATCCTTTGACACACAAACAAGTATGAACAGAAAGTAAATGCAGTTTAACAACACAACAATTTTACGTGGAAACCTCCTTGCTTAAGGGAGTAAAACCACGACCTGTCTCACAGGATTTTCACACCTGTTTCACTAATCTTTGCAAGCAAAAGTAAAATCAGTTACACAAATGTGAGAAAAAGTTTTTAATCTCACGTTCAAACAATGACTCTATTGCTTGATAAGCCTAAGTAGAAGTTATTCTACCCACTAAGCTATCCCTTCTAGACAACTTAGAATTTCGACACCACCACACTGATTTTTTATAGATTTAGGAATAGTTTACAATGTAAGACCAAAAGAATATATTCTTAAACAACTACACGATATGCTCCTGGGTTTTCAGTTGTTGTTGAATAATTCTTCACTTTAATTTTCTATAGCCTTTGCAAGTGTTCTTGAGAGTACTTTTTCAAGTTGGAAAAACTAAGGAATGATGTTTAGGAAAGTGACATTGTATAGACAAGTCACTTTCCTTAAACTCTTGCCATTGGTTGGAAAGGTCTGACTTTTCTGACGCCGTTGGGAAATGTGCACCCACTTTCTGTACCTTCTCCAGCTGGCAGTCTATTCATTTTGGGAACCTGGTACCTTTACAAGGTCCCTGAGTTTATCACATCATCAAAACTCATGTTGAGAACCTGGTACCTTTACAAGGTCCCTGAGTTTGTCATATCATCAAAACCACAAATGACATTTTCCCCCTTTTTGATGATGACAAACAATACTCAGGCACCACTCCAGCTTCATAACTAGTTCCCCCTGAATTACTAATCCATCCTCCTTAAAAGAAATTCTTTCTCTCCTGAAAAGAAATTCTTTCTCTGACTGTATTCCACCTCACTGTATTTCCCCTCACAAACATGTCTACCTCCTTATCAGTTATAATTCCCCCTTTTGGCATCATAAAAATGAGATACAGTAAACCAATAGTATCAACAATAATATCATATAAGATCAAAGCTTGATAGCAATCAAACACAAAGGAAAGCATTCACAATAGATAATAGCTAGAACACCAGGGGAATAAGATAAATAGCATTCCAAGATAACATTTAATACATTAATAGCAAACTCAGAATCCAATGACAGAAAGACAAGCCACACAAGAAAGACACAGGAAACGATTGGGACAGACTAAGAATGGGAAGGTTGATGAGAAAGGGACTGAATAATGAGAGTAAGTCGATCATTTTCAGCATCATTATCCTTTATTGCCTTTTCTTGCAAGGCAATAAAGGCCCTCAGCTCTGCATTTTCCCTTTCCAGGGCTTGAACCATAGAAGTACCAGGTCCCTCTGTCTGTGCAGTGAGCAGCTCGGCTTTGAGTATAGCAATTTCAGCATCTTTACCACTCAATCGCATAGTTAATTTTTCAACTTCATGCTTGAGTTGGTCCTGGTCTTCTATGAGTTGAGCCATTTTTCTCTTGGGATTTCCTTTCCCTTCAATACACTCACATTCAACCAGAGTATTTTCTGAAAAAGCTTGTTTCACTGTACCAACTTTGCCAACGCTTAGAGGAATTTTAAAGTGTTTGAATACTTCAGTAAGAAAGTATCCATATCCCATTCCATGTATTCCTTTCCTCTCAATGATCGTCTTGTACATGTGTTCAAGCATGAGCCCTGGGAGATTCAGAGGTTCAAATTTGCACAACAACTCCATTACAAACAAATCAACAGAAGTAGCTGAAGTCCTCTTTTCAGTCCGAGGAAGTAGAGTTTTGTTTACAAACTCAAACACCAACTGATACTAACTCTTCATCACCTTCTTAAAAACCCCAGCACACTTTGTTGTGGGAAGCTTCGAAACCAATGCCACAAACTCTGCCGAACATGTTTTCCCATTCACAGACCTGGTACCTTCTTGAGGTACCCTAAGAATTTTTCCCAACAGAGACTCATCCAGATGCACTGCAATATCATTCACTCTGGTATGAACACTCCCATCTTCCTCAAAGTGAATGTTGTAGTAGAATTCATGAACTTCCTCTTCATGAAGAATATGAGATTTTCTGTTGAAGAGATTCATCCATGACTGAATTTTCACCATGTCATGAAGAGAGTCCATTCCGGGAAGGTTGATTATTCCCATGTCAAAGACTCTCCCAGCCAGCAGAGACTGCTTTCTCAAGTTGTCAACAATTTCTTGTTTGTTGACCTCCCCTTTAACTTTTCTTTGGGTACCAGGTCCCTGTGATCTTTTTCGTTTTTCTTTAGAACTCTCCTTCGTGGATTTTGCTTTCTCAACCTTTTTGCATCTCTTGACTTTTTTTCTGTGACTTTTTCTTCTTGTGCTTCTTTTCTGTCTCTTCAGCAGACACCTCTATGATACCAGATTCAGGCATTTTAAAGTTTGATACTTTGAATATTCTGGCACTCCTGATTTCTGCCGTAGACCTTGCACTAGCCTTTAAAGCATCAGCCAGCAACTTCCTAGCATCAGATCTAGTAGTGGGTCTTCTTCTAGGCACCTCTTTCATTACCTTTTCTTTTCCCTTTCTTGATACACTAACATCCCTCCTTTCAACCTTCCATTGGATAGATTCATCATCACTTTTAGAATCAGAGGATTTAGAAGATGGATACCTCCCAAAATCTGGAGTTTTATCAAAAATGGGTTGAGTCTCCCTGATCTCTTCACCTTTAAAAGGTTCATTTTGTTCTACCCTGGCTTCTTCTCTCATCATTGCAAGACTTTCAATTACTAGATCTTCACTCGCAGCTAGAATGTTTGACTCAGAAGATTTGTTTCTTGGCAAATCTCCTTCAAATAAAGCATCTGAAAGCATTTCATGATAAGGACCAGGTCCAGTAGGGACACTAGAGCTGTTTAGATCTATGGAGTAAAATGGATTGTCAGGAATATCTTGGTGAGAACTTGAAGGAACATTAGACCTAGACTCTACTGCTGAAGGAGAATAAAAAGCAATAGGTTCAATCTCACTAAGAGCAGTGAGCATTTGCTTAGAGGTTGAAGAAGGATCAAACATATTAACCAAAACGAGAGAAAAATAGCAGCTTTTAGAAGACAAAGAAAAGGGGATAAAACTAGATTTCGTCTTTTCTCTTCTTTCTTTTCCTTTTAGAGTGAAGGAATGTTGAGAGACAGATTAAAAATTAAACTGAAATAAGGAGGGTTTTAAAAGGATTTGAAACGGTGCCAGGTCCCTTGATTTGACGTGTCGCTTGAAGAATAAGCGATGGGACTAACGGTCAGATGACCGATGACTGCTTTTTTCAGTTTAAAATTAATGTAAAAATGCTAACTTTGACTGGGACCAGGTCCCATAACACAGCTTTATCATCATTCCTCAACTGTTCTAGCCATGTCTTTGCTTAGCTAGTCCTCCTGAATGTATACCTACAATAGGTACCAAAATGATCTAATCCAGATAATAAATTATTGACACAAAGGATACCTGCACTGCAAGTTTAGCCATCAAAGAAATTCAACTATTGAAACTTGGGAAATCAGTTAGAGGTCATCATGCCCAACTTCAACCTATTACTTTCAAATTGATCTTTGCTGAGAGCCTTGGTGAAGATACCTGCAATTTGTTCCTCTGTTGGACAATATGTAAGCACAATATTCCCTTTTTCAATATTGTCTCTCAGAAAATGATGTCTAACATCAATGTGCTTGGTTCTCGTGTGTTGAACTGGATTCTTTCCCATACTAACTGCACTAGTATTGTCACACATAAGAGGAATAGCTTTGATGATTACTCCAAAATCCTCTAAATGTTGCTTGATCCATAACAATTGTGAACAACATGCAACAGCTGCTACATATTCAGCTTCAACTGTTGAAAGAGCTACAAAATTCTGTTTCTTAGTTCCCCAATAAATGAGTGAAGATCCAAGGAAATGAGCCATTCTATAAGTACTCTTACCGTCAACTTGATAACCAGCAAAATCAGCATCTGCAAAACCAACAAGATCAAAAGTGTCACCTGCTGGATAGAAGAGGACCAGGTCCCCTGTCTTCTTCAAGTATCTTAGAATACGTTTTGCAGCGTTCAGATGTGAATACGAGGACATGCTTGGAATGTAGCACACATTCCAACACTGTATACAATATCAGGTCTGCAAATACAATAAGGACCCAATGATTCCCCTATACATGGTTTGATTCACAAGAGAATCAGATTCATCTGCTATAAGCTTAGAGTTTCTTCCCATAGGAGTATCAATAGGTTTTGAATCAAACATATTGAATTTCTTCAACAGCTCCTTACTGTTTTTCTCCTGACTGATTGAGATTCCATTTGATGATTGCTTGATTTGTAGACCAAGGTAGAATGTCAATTCACCCATCATGCTCATCTCAAATTCCTTTCCCATTAATGATGAAAATTCTTCACACAGATGTTATGATGTGGCTCCAAAAATTATGTCATCCACATATACCTGAATAATAAGCAATTCTTGTTCTCTTTTTAATAAGAACAAGGTATTATCTATTTCCCTCTTTTGAACCCATTTTTCAATAGAAACTTTGACATCCTTTCATACCATGCTCTAGGAGCTTGTTTCAAACCATATAGAGCCTTATTCAATCTGAACACATGATCTGGTAGCTCAGCAGCTTCAAACCAGGAGGTTGTTTAACAAACACCTCCTCTTTCAGGTCTCCATTTAGAAACACACTTTTGACATCCATTTGATACAGCTTGAAACCCATGAATACTGCAAGAGCTATTAGAATTCTGATGGCATCCATCCTTGCAACAGGTGCAAAAGTTTCATCATAGTCTATTCCTTCTTCCTGATTGTATCCTTGAACACCTAGTCTGGATTTGTTTCTAGGAATCACGCCATTTTCATCAAGCTTGTTTCTGAAAACCCATTTGGTTTCTATCACTATTCTGCCAACAGGTCGAGGAACCACGTACCACACCTTACTTCTTTCAAACTGATGAAGTTCTTCTTGCATTTAATTGATCCAGTCTGCATCACCTAATGCCTCTTTCACATTCTTAGGCCCAATAGATGATATGAATGCTGAGAATGCAACTAGATTCCTTGTTTTTGATCTAGTGTGAATTCCAGAATTCAAAGGAGAAATAAGATTATCAAGAGGATGTGATGAACTTTGTTTCCATCCTGGTCTCAAAGTAGATTGGTTCAGCTGATCAGCATGTTCTTCTTCTTCAAGGAGCTCATCATTTTCTGGAGAGTTTGAGGTATTCTGACTGGAATTCAGAGTAGTGCCAGGTCCCTCATCACACTTTTCAACTTCATTAGTCTTTTCAGATAGACTGTGATTATCATTATCATTGTCATTCCTCAACTGGTCATTTGCACCAGCTTCACTTCCTTCAATTTTCTGTGAATTGAACAGCTTAATCAACTCATCTTCATCATTTGATGCTTCACTTTTCAAATTTCCATCTTCATCAAACACAACATGAATGCTTTTTTCAATACATTGAGTTCTTTTGTTGAAAATTCTGTATGCTTTACTTGATGAAGAGTATCCAACAAACACTCCTTCATCACTTCTAGGATCAAATTTTCCCATATCATCTTTTCCATTGTTCAGCACAAAACATTTGCAACCAAAAGCCCTAAGATAACTCAACATAGGTTTTCTGTTGTTGAGCAACTCATAGGGAGTCTTATTCAATAAAGACCTTATCAGACACCTGTTAGTAACATGACCTGCTGTGTTGACAGCTTCAGCCCAGAAACTTTGAGGAAGATTTGACTCAATAATCATGGTGTTGGCAATGTTCACCAAGGTTCTGTTTTTTCTTTCCACCACTCCATTTTGTTGAGGAGTTCTTGGAGCAGAAAAATTATGACTAATACCATTCTCCATGCAAAATTGATCAAGTTTTGAGTTTTCAAACTCAGTTCCATGATCAGATCTAATTCCAACAATCACTGGATTCAGTTTTGTTTGAATCATTTTGAATAACACCACCAATTCTTCAGGTGTTTCTGCTTTTGATCTTAGGAATCTTGTCCATGTGTACCTTGAGTAATCATCAACTATCACCAGAATGTATTTCTTACCATTTCTGCTTTGAACCTTTAAAGGTCCACATAAGTCCATGTGTAACAGCTCCAGTACTCTTGATGATGTTACTTGCTTCTTTGACTTGAAGGATGATCTGATTTGTTTTCCTTTGACACACGCTTCACATATTTTGTTTTCACAAAACTTTAACTTTGGGAAACCTAGGACTAGGTCCTTAGAAATCAGTTTATTCAATAAAGATGAGCTCACATTCCCTAGTCTTTGATGCCAAAGATCAACATTTTCATTTTGAGCACTAAGACATGTCAGATCATCTCCATGAGACATTTCCAAGTTAGCCACATACATGTTTTTACTTCTAAAGGCAGTAATAATCACTTTCTTTGTGGTTAGATTAACCACAGTGCACTTCTCAGAAGTAAACTTAACTTCATTTCCCTTGTCACAAATTTGAGATACACTCAAAAGACTGTACTTCAATCCACTGACATGATACACATTATCAATTGATTCTCCAAGAGATTTTCCCACTTTACCAACTCCCAAAATGTACCCCTTCTTTCCATCACCAAAAGAGACACCTCCTCCTTGAAGTGTCTTGAGTGAGAGGAAATTTTTGATGTCACCAGTTATATGTTTAGAACATCCGCTGTCCATATACCAAAACTGACTGCTGCTCCTCACTCACCTGCAACAAGAATCACTTGTTAGGCTTGGGAACCCATTAAATTTGAGTTCCCAGAAGGCAGACAAGGGAGTGATCAGATTGTTTCTAGTCCAATGGGGTAGTTTTTGAATCTTTTTGACAAAAGATTTTGGAGCAGACTCAGATCTTTTCTTTGAAAACCTTTTAGTTGAAAATTGTTTTGGGGGACCAAGTCTCTCTTTTTACACTCTTTGCTTCTCTGTATAATTAAATAATCTTTCATGAGACTTTCTCTAGCCAGTACACTCTTCTTTCAAATGCCCATTTTTACCAGAGTGAAGACAAAGCAGATTCTCAGACACAAAAATGTACTTGCTGTGAGGATTAAAGGGAGGAGTAATATTCAAACTTCCTAGACCCTTATTATTGAAATCGCTTTGATTTATTACACTTGACAGCAACTTAGAAGATTTTGTCTACTTAAGAAATTTTTCAAGTTCTTCCTTATGTTTTACAATATCCTTTTCTAAGTTTTTGCTCTTCTCCAAAGCCAACCCAAGATTTTTCTCAGAGGTTTTCAGTTTTTCTTCAATTTCAACTTGTAAACCATTTGACTTTCCATTTAGCTTTTCAGCGTCTTAATTTATCTGAGAACTGTTTTTTAAGTTTAGTCTTGTCAGATTCTAGAGAAGCCATTTTATCTTCCATTTTCAACATTTTCTCTTCCAATTTAACTTTTTTTTCAGTTAAACTGTCAAGCTCAACATTCATAATGTCTCTTTCAGAGGTTAACTCAACTACTGAATCAATCATAACATTTGCTAATGTTCTCAATTTTTTAAGAGAATAATTATTCAGATCATGTTTCATATCAAGAAAAGTTACCTTGTCCTCCTCTTCTTCATTTTCTGAATGAGCCATGAAAGCAAACATCTCATTGAATATGGTTTCCTCTTCATGAACCACCACCATTGACACATCATTTGGTTCACCAGGATCTTCTGAGTCACTTGAAGAGTCTCCCCATGCAGCAAGAGCCTTTTTGACCACATAATCAGCAGCAACTTTCCGATCATTTTTATTGAGTACCAGGTCCATTCTCTTCTCTTTATCACCTCTTGATTTTTGATATTCTTTATTTTCAGTCTTGAGTAAAGGACACACTCTTATAAAGTGCCCAGCTTTTCCACACTTGTAACATGTCATTTTAAGTGGCAGTTCGAGGACCATTTGCTCCCCCTTTTAAAACCTTTGTTCTTTCTCACAGTTTTTCGAAATCGATTGATGAGATAATCCACATCATCATCACTGGAGTCCTCTTCAGATTTGTATTTAAGCATCAAGGACTTATCCTTTTTGACTTCCTTCTTTGACTGATCATGATTTCGATTCATCTCATGAGTCTTCAGATTTCCAATGAGAGCATCCATTGTTAACACTTTCAGATCTTTTGCTTCAGTAATAGCATCAACCTTGCTTTCCTAAGACATTGGAAGGATTCGAAGCACTTTCCTGACTTTCTTGCTCATACTGAGAGTTTCTCCAAGGCTTCTCAACTCATTTGTAATGGATGACAATTTAGTGAACATCTCATTAATGGTTTCTCCTTCTTTCATCTTAAAATTTTCTTACAAAGAAGTGAGCATATCAATCTTTGACTCTTTTACTTGTTCAGTTCCCTCATGAGTTGTTTTTAAGCAGTCCCAGATTTCGTTTGCAGACTCACAGGCTGAGACACGATTGAACTCATCTGGCCCTATCCTACAGACAAGAAGATTCTTTGCCTTCTAACCTTTTTCGATCTTCTTCCTATCAGCTTCATCATATTTTTGTCTAGGCTTTGGAACAAGCCTAGTTTTTTCTCCATATTTTTCTTAAATCATTGGAATAAATGGTTCATCTAAGACAATGTCCCATAGCTCACTATCTTCAGCCATGAGGAAATCATGTATTCTAACTTTCCACCAACTGTAGAAGTACCCATTGAAAAGAGGAGGTATGGTTGAAGATTGACCTTCTTCTAGATTAAGTGGAGCAGCCATCCTAGAACAGATGTCACTTTCTTGGTGTGAACCAGATAGAAAGTGCCTACTCTGATACCACTTGTTAGAATATATGAGTCCACTTATCAGTCAATGGACCAGGTCCCTTGACACACAAACAAGTATGAACAAAAAGTAAATGCAGTTTAACAACACAACAATTCTACGTGGAAACCTCCTTATTTAAGGGAGTAAAACCACGATCTGTCTCACAGGATTTTCACAACTGTTGCACTAATCTTTGCAAGCAAAAGTAAAACCAGTTACACAAATGTGAGAAAATGTTTTTAATCTCACGTTCAAGCAATGACTCTATTGCTTGATAAGCCTAAGTAGAAGTTATTTTACCCACTAAGCTATACCTTCTAGACAACTTAGAATTTCGACACCACCACACTGATTTCTTTATAGATTTAGGAATAGTTTACAATGTAAGACCAAAAGAATATATTCTTAAACAACTACACGATATGCTCCTGGGTTTTCAGTTGTTGTTGAATAATTCTTCACTTTAATTTTCTATAGCCTTCTCAAGTGTTCTTGAGAGTACTTTTTCAAGTTGCAAAAACTAAGGAATGATATTTAGGAAAGTGACATTGTATAGACAAGTCACTTTACTTAAACTCTTGCCATTGGTTGGAAAGGTCTGACTTTTTTGACGCCGTTGGGAAATGTGCACCCACTTTCTGTTCCTTCTTCAGATGGCAATCAACAGACTATTCATGTTGGGAACCTGGTACCTTTACAAGGTCCCTGAGTTTATCAGATCATCAAAACTCATGTTGAGAACCTGGTACCTTTACAAGGTCCCTGAGTTTGTCATATCATCAAAACTACAAATAACAGAGTGTGTGTGTAATTTCTTGTAATAACTCATTTTAGGGTTGTTCGTACGTTTTTAATCCATTGAATTTGTATATGCTGGTTGTAACGACCTGTTTAGTCGTTTTGAGCAGCAAATTTTATTTCTGGAAAAACTGGCTAAGATTACGGACATCACGACGGACCGTCATAGGCACGACGGCCCGTCACAGATGTCTCGTTTCAGCATACTTAGAATTCTGAAATTGGGTACTGAAAATCGACTCTCTGTAATCTGTGACGGACCTGCAGGACGTGCCGTCACATCCACGACGAGCCGTCGTAAGCTCCCGTAGCAAAACACTTCAACTCTTGAGAAATTGGTACGGGAAACGAGTCTCTGACCGTCAGGACGGAGGTGCAGGACGGACCGTCACAGGTGTGACGGGCCGTCACAGTCCACCTGGATTTTGGGAGGTTGCGACGACCATCGTGACGGACCGTCGCAGGCACGACGGCCCGTCACAGGTTGCGCAAGTCCCAGGCAGAATCGGATTTCTTCACACGTTTTAAGGGACGCATTGGACTATTCTTTCCTTAATTATAAAGTTAGAGGGTTAATATTAATAAGTCTAATTACTTGGGGGTTAAAAGAGGTAACCTTAAGTTAATTAGTGGGTTTTATTGTCCTCTTTCACACTTAATTATATGTTAA
>NC_028648.1:41407207-41425064 GCF_001406875.1 Solanum pennellii | reverse complement strand
TTGTTTTATTTAATGAGTTTAAGTCTTCCGCATTATTTTCTGTTGATATATGTTAAAATGATAAGGGTTAGATTGGTTGGTTCGCTCACATAGGAGGGAAATTGTGGGTGCCAGTCGCGGCCCCGGTTTTGGGTCGTGACATGCTGGTTAAATTTTATTTGATATTATATGTTCTTCTTATCCTATGTGACAAATTCAGAGATAATAGACATGAGTGTCTGCTTAGTCTCTTCCAATAGCTCAATTTAAAACTAATGTCTCAATTGAGCGATATTAAGAAGATTTTAATCCATTAAATTATTCGGAAGATTTTGGAAAAGATGTATATGTTGGTTTAAAATTTATTTAATATATATGTTCTTCTCAATTTAAAGATGTCTGCAACTTTTAAAAAAATTCACCACAGTTTGCAATATTTATCAATTTCAATATCATAACGCTTGATTACCCATCCAAATCCATCAAAAATCCAAAAAGAGTTTGACAATTACAGTTCTATTTGATTTTTGCTCTTTGCGAATCTGAGCTACGGGCAACGACGTATCCACTTTATATCGAAAATTTGAAATATTGTGGCAGTTAACAGATGCTTATATTTTTGTTTTGTGCTAATATTAATTAAACATCAGAAACAACCTCATTTTCTTAGCCATAATTCATGGTGACTGATCATGAGTTGTGCCACTGTAACATTTGTTTAACCATAACTTGAGATAACATAATCTCTTCTCGGACACATAATGTACAAATTGTGAAAAACGCCTTTGCAAAAAGTAACTTAGGGGTTTCTCTCCAGTCTTTGCCATCATGAATTGAGCAAACTCTGAATAGAAAAATGAGCAAAGCACTGCTCATATAGAAGATTATGAAGAGAAAGTAAATAAAAAGGTCAAATTATTGATTTGTAAGCTGTATTTGGAGAAGATTTGGTGTTGTGCCCACAAATATGACTTAGGGTGTGTTTGGTTGAAGGAAAATGTTTTCCATGGAAAATGTTCTCCTAGAAAATGTTTTCCTGGAAAACAAGTAGATTTTTGATTTATTTTCTCATGTTTGGTTGGTGAGTAGAAAATATTTTTCGGAAATGATTTTTAGTGTTTGATTTATGAATGAAAAATGTTTTTGAGAGACATCTTTTATTTTTACAAGAGTAGAAATAATTTCTGAAATCGAAAGTATTTTTTAAAAAAAATTGTTGCTTTTTTCAAAAAAAAAAAAAAGTAATTTAAAATTGGAGGAGAGTTTTGGAAAATGTTTTCCTTAATTTTTGAAAGGAAGTCATTTTCCTTAATTTTGAGGAAAATGAGTTGATTTGGAAAACATTTACCAAAACTTTTATCTCAACCAAATATGAGAAAATTGGAAAACATTTTTTCCAGAAAATGTTTTTCTTCATACCAAACACACTCTTAATGTAGTCTATAGTCACCACATTTATTTTTTATTTATTTTCTAGGGCTCAGATTTAAAAAAAGATTAAAGTGTAGGGTTATGGGTTTGTTTGACTTTTTTAAAACTTGAGGTATATTTGTGATTGTGGAGTCAAAGGCTTATTTATTATTTCTAAAACTTGGGGAAAATATATATTTTTACAAAAATTTTTTATAATCCCAATACATATAAAATTTGGGGAATATATATATGTTTACCTAATTTTATATTAAATATGATTGAAAATTTTAGAATATATTATATTAAAAAGACGCCTTTTTTTGAAACGTGTTCCGATGTTTCTTCTTCTCAAGTGCATAACTTTTGAACTTTCCCATACACTAATTCTATCAATAATCATCGCCTCTCTTCCCCATACACTTATCAAAACTTTTCAAGAGAAACCAGATCATCGCTTCTCTTCGACATACGTGTCAACCATTTCATCGACCATTAACTTATACAAATGTTTCAACCATTTCATAGTCCTAAACGTGAAATCTTCATCTGTTTCTTCTTCTCCAAGTCCAAAACTGTCATCTTTTGTAAGTTCATTCTTTTGTAATAGTATTTTTTAGGAAATCTAGTCGTACTTGATTGTTTATTTCGTTATAGTAGTGTAATGGTTTAATAAACCTTTTTTCTGGATGATTTTTCTTCATTTAGGATGTCGTATTTGGTTGTTTATTCTGTTATTGTAATGTAATTATTTAATAAAACCCTTTTTCTGGATGGTTTCTCTTCATGTTCCTATTTGGTTGCTTATTTTTGAAAAAATAATTTATATTTTTCTCGCATGTTGATTTTGAAATTTTGACTTTTGTTCTAGATTGCTATTTATCTCCTTTGAATTTGTTTGCTTTTGCTGGTCTTGTATTTATGTTTATCTCGACTATTTGGCTTTCTTTGTGGGATTTTGTTTTTCTCCGTTCTATTTGTTCGCTTTTGCACGTCTTGTCTTTTCTCATTACATGTGAATTGCATTGCTGATTTCTTTTGTATCTACTCTTTATTTTTCATATTTTTATGTAGTTTAACTTTGGTTATGGCTAAAACTAGAGGCGGTCTTGTTAAATTTTTTTCCCAAAGCTTAGTAAAACCAAGAAATGAGAGGTTGAACCTCAAATTTCAAGATGTTCAAAAAACAATTGTAGTTGAAGAACCTAAGTCTAAGTCGGATTCTAGTACGATGGATGAAATTGAGAACTATAAGGATGGTATTGACCAAGCTACTGATGAGGTTGAGTCTAGTGAAGAAAACAATGGCAGTGGAGATGAGTCAACAAGTGGAGATAGCGAGATAATTGAGAGGAGGAGGATGATCCTCTGTCCTTGCCAACTTGTCTCGCGTAAGTCCTATAATCTCACTACATATATGGATGAGTTAGGATCTTTTCCCGCCAAAATTTCAGTTAGAGCAAGAATGACTTTGTATCATGATTTTAGAAATGTCTTACTTTATGAAAAATATTACAAGGATTTTAAAGGAAGTTTCTTTGGTTATTTAAGGCATGTTCCATAGTATTACAAATTCAATGGACAGATGGTCCATTACATGTTGTTGCGTCGTGTCAATAATGATTAAAAAAATTGCATAAGATTTGATTTTGTGTTAATAATAAGCCCGTTTGTTTTGGCTTAATATAGTTGGCATTGATTACGGGTCTGAATTGTGGAGCATACCCCCGTAATGCAAAAAAAGAATTGAGTGCTTCAGAAAGGTGAGAAATTTTATTATAATAGTAACGAAGAATAGGAATATCAGTGGTTCAAAGTTGTTGAGTTTGATTAAGGGTACCAGATTGAATACGGAGCAGAAGTCCACTCAATGTTGCATGCCCATTCGATCTACGATTGTGGATTCAAACCACATCAAGATGGTTGATGATTTAGGGAAAAAAGTGTTTTGATTTAACACTGAAGTATTGAAGAACAAAATTAATCTGAAGAAACAAAGTGAAATGTCCAAGGAAATAGGAAATGCATCGCATGCTTTGTATGGCTTCCTATTGGCAATTCTGGCATTTTTCTTTATCAATTATGGACTTGATTAATATTAAACTCTTAATTTTATATAGTATTTCATAGTTCTGTTCATTTATTCGTTACTTTATTCATTTAAGGTATGGATATATAAGGTTTTTCCTCATCAAGAAGTCCTTGGGTTTTCCTCTCTCAGTTTCCCGTTTACTTAGATGGCACATGCCAAAGAGTGATAATATTGTCGAAGGTGATCCATTTAAGTACAAATGGAGTACAAACGTATAAACTTATTGACACGCCCCGAGCTACCCCAGAGAGGCGGACACGGAACCTAGGATCACAAGTGATCCCAAGCTAACCCCGCTGGCATGATCATGATCATACTAAAGAATATAAACTGTTGTTGAAGCTAAATCATAATTAAAATAAAATGATGGGGAAATACCCATATTCTATGACTGAGATAAATAAAAGATTTGTGAGTTTAATACAAAGAAGTTCTTAACTCAATACTAAGCTGAAACTACCTATGTCTGAAATAAGCCTCTACTCGACTAGAAATACTGGGACAAGCCCTAGCTAAGACTAGAAAAAACTGAAACTAAATCACTGAAAAGAAACTCATGACTATTGTCCTTGGAGAATGAGGACTCACCACTAAATCTGCTGAACTAGAGATCAGAAATCGATCTAAGCGCGACCTGGATGTTGAGAACCTTAATCTACATCACGAGAAGATGTAGCGCACATATGCTTCAGTACGTGAAGGTACTAAGCATGTTAGATAGAATAAAGCTGAAATAAAATATAACTGAATAAGCACAAAAAGCAAGTATAATAATCTAAATATGATATACTGAATTCTGAGCTAACTGGATAAAATGACCAATTTATAACATGTTGAAAATGAATACTGACTATAGTAATAAATGGTAAATGCAAGAGAGTCTGACTGAACTGTGGGAGCTACTAATAATCGATAATAAAACGACATTAGCTAAATGTGGAGTCCGATGTATACGCCCCACCTAAAGGATTGAATATATCCTGCCAGAGGTATAAAGGCATGCTAGCGTGATCACTAAACTGATTGCCGACAGAGGGAATTTACAACCTACTTGGCTAGTAGTTCTGGGACTAATTAGGTATGCTGAACCCTAGTCCAACTCGGTATTATGCTACTCCCATCAATTATGTAATTAACTTATTATGACTAAGTTTCTGTAAATACTGGATAACTCAAAACTGAACATGCAAACTGAGAATGCAACAATTAATCTAGTAATTATGCATTTATAATTGAGACATGTATATCTGAAATATCTGACCTAGCATGTGTAATTCAAGAACTAAAGAAATACATAGCCAGGGTTCTGAAATTCATGCAATAATCTGAGAAATACATGGAAATCTGATTTGGAACATAGAACTAATTAAATCATGAAGTTCTGTTGAATTCTAGAAACCCTAGGTCTAATCATGATATGATATTCAAGAATCTGACTGAAAATTAGGGACTTAATGGGTGAAAGGAACTTACCAGTGAAATCCCACATACCTGGTGATGAAATTCACGGAGAAATATTCAGATTTCAGGGCTGGAACATGTGGAACCTTGTTGCGTTCTTGAACTAGGGTTCTTGACCTTTTTCTCTATTCTTACTTCTAATTTTTCTAAGTTTTTGATTAATGATTTGACTTGGGTAAGTTTAGTGATGTTTCTAGGCTTAAACTTACTAAAATATGATGATTTAGGGTCAAAACGACGTATCCTAAGGTTTAAACGAAGTGAAAAAAGACCAAAAGACCCCTGAGTTGATTCCTATCGGAAAAAATGATGACCTGGATTGACGGTCTGTCGTTTGGGTCCGCAGGTTGGGTCTGTTTGACATGCCTTTACAAAAATGGGAAAAACTTTTTACTCGAATGTTTGATTTTAGCAAGGTTGGTTGCTGTGGAAAGCGAATTAAATTATCTATTTGTAAGTATGTCATGGGACACCTAAGTCAGTTTGTGCCAAGAGTTATGATCAATTGAAGTTGACCCAACTGCATTTCCCCCTAACCTACAGACCGTAGATCGAAAGACGGTCCGCGCTGGTCAACTGTGGTTCATATCAGAGAGTGGGTGAATTTGGTGTCAATTGATGGACACAGACTACGGACAGTAGTCTGACCTACGGACCGTAGGTCCGTCCGTCGATTAGAGCTTAGACAAATTTTCTGAACTTAGTTTTTGGGGGGTTTCTGTCTCAATCGACGGATGTGCAGGACGGACCATGGATAAGGCTACGGTCTGTTGATTCGAACTGTCGAGTGCACCCGCAGATATTCTAAAAAGCTGATTTTTTGTCTGTTTTGGATACGGGGTGTTACGTTATCTCCCCCTTGGGAACATTCTTCCTCGAATGAAGACGGAACTAGCTGAAATAGAGGAAGAGAGCCGCAATCCCTACTACTAAACACAGAGAACTGAGTTTCTGACTGAATTCAGTTCCGAGAACATGCAAATACGCTGAAAATGCAAGTAAAAAAAGAAGGAACCTGATTCTAAGACTGAATTCACGCATGAATGACTAGAAAACTGAAGAGGAACTATTACCTCAAGCTGGAGTGGAATCGAAAGGAAAGAGGTGAGGATACTTGGATTTCATGACTGCTCTGCTTCCCAAATAGCTCCCTTTACGGACTGACTCCTCCACAAAACTTTGACTGAAGCGACTTGTTTGTTTCTCAACCTTCTAACCTGACGGTCAATAATCTCAACTGGTATAGCCAAAAAAAGACTATCTTACACCACCACACTCTCTAATGGCACTACAAAGGCTGGATCAGCCACACACTTTTTCAAGAGTGAGATGTGGAAGACCGGAGGCACTGCTGCTAATTCTCTTGGCAACTCTAACTCATATGCCACCTTGCCAAACCTTTTCAAGATTTTGTAAGGGCCTACATATCTAGGACTGAACTTCCCTTTCTTTCCAAATCTCATCACCCCTTTCATAGGTGAGACTTTCAAAAAAATCCAATCATCAACTTGGAATTGTAGTTCCCTTCTCCTTACATCTGCATAAGATTTCTGACGACTTTGGGATGTCTTAAGTCTATCTATAATGAGTTGCACTTTCTCAATAGCATAAAGGAATGAATCTGGCCCTATCAAAGCTGCTTCACCTACTTTAAACCAACCAACCCATACAAAGCTTCATAAGGGGTCATCTGAATGCTGGAATGATATTTATTGTTGTAGGCGAACTCAATTAGAGGAAGGTGATCATCCTAACTACCTTTGAATTCGATCACACAAGCTCTCAATATATCCTCTAGGTTCTGAATGGTACGCTCTGCCTGTCCATCCGTCTGTGGATGAAATGTTGTGCTAAGGTTAACTTGAGTACCAAGACGCTTCTGAAAATTCTTCCAGAAATGAGAGGTAAACTGAGGACATCTGTCTGAGATAATAGACAAAGGAACCCCATGCAAACTCACAATTTCATTACTATAAAGCTTGACATAGTCCTCTGCTGAATCTGTAGCCTTGACCGCTAAAAAGCAAGAAGACTTAGTCATCTTATTAACTATCACCCAAATTGAGTCATGCTGTCTGCGAGTATGAGCTAAACCTGTGATGAAATCCATATTGATCACTTCCCACTTCCAAGTAGGAATATCGATATCTTGAGTCATACCTCCTGGTTTCTCATGTTCTACCTTGACTTGCAGATCACGGTACATCTTAGTGGAACCTGGGTGAATAGAATATCTGGAGTTATGGGCTTCTGCAAGGATATGCTTTCGCAACTCACCCACATCAGGAACACACAATCTACCCTGGTAGCGAAGTACACCATCTCTCCCTTGAGAGAAATCCTCCACTTTCTGATTGTGGACTGCACCCTGCAAGATTGGATCACTGTCTTGATTTTCCTTAACCTCCACTGCCAAAGAAGATTCTACCCCATTCTGAACTTTCACACCACTGTCTGATATGCTCGTAAGGCAAACTCCTAAGCGAGTAAGCTTGTGAACATCCTTCACTAGCTCCTTCCTTTCTTTCTCAACATGGGCTACACTACCCATAGATAATCTACATTTGCATTACCAGGATGATAATGCACACTCATATCATAATCCTTAAGAAACTCAAGCCATCTCCTCTGGCAAAGATTCAACTCTTTTGGGGTGAACACATACTGAATGCTTTTATGATCAGTGAACACATCTATGTGAGCACCATACAAGTAATGTCTCCAAATCTTGAATGCAAACACCATTGCTTCAAGCTCGAGGTCATGAGTTGGATATTTCTTCTCATGCACCTTAAGTTGTCTACAAGCATAAGCTTTAACCTTAGCTCGCTGCATCAATAAAAAACCTAGGCCAACTCTGGATGCGTCACAAAAGATCACATAACCATTAAAACCCTCTGGTAGAGTCAAGACAAGAGTTACAGTCAATCTAGTTTTCAATTCTGAAAGCTTTTCTCACAATCATCTCACCATTGGAACTTGACCATCTTCTGAGTCAACCTAGTTAATGGTGAGGCTATGGATGAAAATCCTTCCACAAACCTTCTGTAATAACCCTCCACACCTAAGAAACTTCTGATATTTGTTGCAGAGATAGGTCTGGGCCATTGTTTGACTGCTTCTATCTTCTGTGAATCCACTCAGATCCATTCGCTTGATACAATGTGACCAAGGAAAGCAACGGATTACAACCAGAACTCACATTTGCTAAACTTAGAGAATAACTGACGATCCTTGAGAGTGTGTAGAACAATTCTCAAATGACTAGTGTGTTCTTCCTCATTCCTAGAGTAAATGAGGATATCATCAATGAAGACGATAACGAACAAGTCCAAATACTGTTTGAACACTCTGTTTATTAAATCCATGAAAGTTGCAGGAGCATTAGTTAGTCCAAACGACATAGCTACAAATTCATAATGATCATACCGAGTTCTAAAAGTGATTTTTGGAATGTCACTATCTCTGACTCTAAGCTGATGATAACCCCATTTAAGGTCTATCTTTGAGAAGGGACTAGCACCCTAAAGTTGGTCAAACAAGTCATCAATTCTAGGGATGGGATACTTTTACTTGACTGTGACCTTGTTAAACTGTCTATAGTCAATGCACATTCTGAGAGAACCATCTTTCTTCTTTACGAACAATAATGTTGCACCCCATGGTGAAATACCAGGTCTAATGAAGCCCTTATCTAGAAGGTTTTTCATTTGCTCTTTCAATTCCGTAAGAACTGCTGGAGATATTATGTAAGAAGAAATAGAAATAGGTTGGGTATCTGGTAGGAGATCAATTCCAAAGTCGATTTCACTATCAGGAGGGACTCTGGGAAGGTCATTTGGAAACACTTATGGAAACTCACTGACTACTGCAATTATCTCAAGAGTTGGGGTTTCAGAGAGAATCCTTAACCCGAGCGCAAAGCTACTATCCTTCCATTTTACGATTGATTCGTCTGGAAACTGAAAATGAATAATCCTTGTTCTACAATCGACTGAGGCATAACAGGAATGTAACCAATCCATGCCTAGAATGATATCAAAGTCTACCATTTCTAACTCTACAAGTTCTGCTGAGGTGACTTTCTAAGAGACTTTGACAGGGCAATTTCTGTATGCCCGTGTAGATATAACTGGGTCACCGACTGGAGTAGATACTGAGAAAGGTTTTGAGAGAGTTTCTAGACTAACACTGAACTCGACTGTTATATAAGGAGTTACAAAGGAAAGAGTAGCCCTTGGATCTAACAATGCATAAACATCAAGGTCAAAGACACGTAACGTACCAGTGACTACATCAAGAGAAACTTTCTGATCCTGGCGAGCCTGGAGAAAATACAACCTGTTCTAGCGCTGACCGCCACCTTTACCAGATGAGTTACCTTGCTGAGTCGGGTGACTTGCCGGTGCTGATGAAGTTGTAGACTGAGCTCTACCATTACCACCTCCTTGACTCTGTCTAGAAGGACAATCTCTCAACCTGTGACAAGACTGACCCCACCCAAAGCATCCTTCTTTTCCTTCGAGACACTCGCCCGGATGGTTCTTACCATATTTACGACAAGTGGTGTAAGTCTTGGTGCCTGAAACACTTCTTTGAGACTTAGAGCATGGTGCTTTACCCTTCTTAGAGGATGGAACATTAGTTGATGAAGGAGCTGGAGCTGAAAACTTTTGTTGATTCTACAAGCAATTTCCACAACCCGATTTCTGCTGAGAATAGTCATAGTTCCAATTCCTAGCCTTCTTATTCTCCTTAGCCTGTTCCCTAAGCTTATCATCCTCAACTTGCTGAGCATGAGTCATAAGACTAGAGATGTTCATATCTCCAAGTAACATAGCACTTCTGCACTCAATTTCACCTAATTCGATACTCCATAAAAGAATTTATTCATCTGAGCCCTGAAGTCAACAACCATGTGAGGAGCATACACGTAGAGGTGGTTAAACTTGAGTCCATACTTTTGGACCGTGATGTTTCCCTGCCTTAAGTTCATGAATTCCTGTGCTTTTGCTTCTCTCAACTCTATTGGGAAAAATCTGTCCAGAAAGTCTCACTAAATCAATCCCAAGTAATAGGAACTGCATTTGTACCCCTATTTTCCTTCCACTAAGTGTACCAGATATGAACAACATCCTTCAACTGGTATGATGCCAACTCAACCCGATCGTTCTTAGTGACTTGCATTACCTCAAAGATCTTCTTGATCTCATCCAAGAAATTCTAAGGATCCTCATTAGTATATGATCCTAAGAACACAACCGGATTCATCCTAACAAAGTCACGGACCCTTGTTGCTACTCATCCATCATTTTCATTCACATGAGCATGAATCCGATTGTTCTAGGTAGTCATACTCTAAGCCAACATCTGTATGGCAGTCCTGAACTCAACATTGGAGACTTCTTGATATGGGACCGGAGGAGCTGCATTGGATTCCTTGCAATCGAATTCTTAGCATTAGCTCTATGAGGAGGCATGATCTAAAACATAGAACGTCAAGTTAGAATAGAATAAGATCATACCTCACACACGATAAGAGTGACAAGAAAGTGAAGTTTTTTCCTAAAACAATTCATAGTCTCCCTCTCATTTGTTGTGATGCACTTCACATCTATAAAAAGTACTCTACTTAGTGTGGTTTTTCAGACATCCTAGGACTCTTAAACCTAGTGCTCTTATACCAAGTTTTATCACGCACTGAGTTATCCCCGAGACGCGGACACGGAAACTAGGACCACAAGTGATCCCAAGCTAACCTTGCTGGCATGATCATGAGCATACTAAAGAATATAAACTATTGCGGGAGCTAAATCATACTTAAAACGAAAATATGGGGAAATACTCATATTCTCTAACTGAGAAAAATAAAAGATTGATGAGTTTAATACAAGAAATTATTAATTCAGTACTAAGCTGAAACTAACTAGTCTTAAATAAGCCTCTACTGGGCTAGAAATACTGGGACAAGCCCCTGCTAAGTCTAGAAAAAATTGAAACCAAATGACTAAAAGAATGAAAAGAAACTCATGACTATTTTCCTCAATGAATAATGACTCACCACTGAATCTGCTCAATTGGAGATCGGAAATCGATCTAAGTGCAACCTGGATGCTGAGAACCTAAATCTACATCACGAGAAAATGTAGCGCATGTATGCGTCAGTATTTGAAGGTACTGAGCATGTAGGATAGAATAAAGCTGAAATAAAACATAACTGAACAAGCACAAAAATGAACTATAATAATCTGAACATGATATAATGAATTTTGAGCTAACTGGATGAAATGACCAATTTATAACATGTTGAAACGAAATATCGAATATACTGATAAATGGTGAATGCAAGAGTGTCTGACTGAACTGTGGTAGCTACTAATCACAGATAATAAAACCACATGAGATAAATATTGAGTACGATGTATATGCTCCATCGAGAGGACCCAATATACCCTGCCAGAGGTTTAAAGGCATGCTGACATGATCATTAAACTTATTGCCCACAGAGAAGACTTCAACCTACTTGGCTAGTGGTTCTGGGACTAATTGGATACGCTAAACACTAGTCCAACTCAGTATTATGCTACTTCCATGAATTATGTAATTAACTGATTATGACTGACTTTCTGTAAATGCTGCATAGCTCAAACTTAACATGCAAACAGAGAATGCAACAATTAATCTGGTAATTATGCATTTATAACTGAGGCATGTATATCTGAAGTAACTGAAATATCTGACCTAGCATGTGTAATTCAAGAACTAAAGAAATACATAGCTAGGGTTCTGAAACTCATGCAATAATCTGAGTAATAACATGGAAATCTGATTTGGAACATATGACTAATTAAATCATGTTGAATTATAGAAACCCTCGGTCTAATCACGATATGAGAATCAAGAATTTGACTGAAAACTAGGGACTCAATGGGTGAAAGAAACCCACCAGTGAAATCGCACATACCTGGTGATGAACTTCACGGAGAAATGTTTAGATTTCGGGGCAGGAACTGCTGGAACCATGTCGCATTCTTAAACTAGGGTTCTTGATCTTTTTCTCCTTTATTTCTTCTATTTTTTCTATGTTTTTGATTAATGATTTGACTTAGGTAAGTTTTGTTATGTTTTTAGGCTTAAATTGACTAAAATATGATGATTTAGGTCAAAACGACGTATCCTAAGGTTTAAATAAAATGGGAAAAGACCAAAAGACCCTTGAGTTAATTGGTGTCGGACCAAACGAAGACCTGGATTGACATTTCATCATTTAATCGACGGTCCGTCGTTTGGTCCATAGGTTGGGTCTGTTCGACAGACCTTTACTAAAACGGGCATAACGTTTTACTCAAAGGTCTGAATTTAGCAAGGTTGGTGTCTATGGAAAGCTAATTCAATTATCTATCTGTGGGTATGTCATGGGGCACCTAATTCATTTTTTTCTAAGAATTATGATTAATTGAAGTTGACCCAACTGCATTACCCCTTTCTAATGTCTGTAAATTTCCATCTACGGTCAGAACTATGGACCGTAGATCAAACGATGGTTCTTGTTGGTCAACTGTGGTTAGTATCAAAGAGTGGGTGAATTGGGTGTTGATCGACGCAGACAGACTACAGACAATAGGTTCATCCCTCAATCAAGACTCAGCCAAATTTCCTGAACTGATTTTTTTGGGGGTTTCTGACTCAATCGATGGATGTGCAGGACGGACCCTGAGTTAGGCTACGAACTATCGATTGAAACCGTCGACTGCACCTTAACATTTTCTGAAAAGCTGATTTTTGGTCTATTTTGGATACGGGGTGTTACACTTATTTATTATTGTCAAGCAATATTTATAAATTAATGAAGGTCTTGTACTATTTATATTTATTATTTTTGTAGGTACTGCATCCATACATTATATCTAGTGTCTGTACGACCAAAGCAAATTATATCGCAACATTAAGTCCATATACGAATGAAGTGAAGGACACAATCATTGATGCCTTAAAGAACAGTTTGAAAGGTCATTGTCCTCACTTTTGCAGTAGGTAATATGAAGGACAATCCTAATCAACCTGGGAAGAAATATGTACAAAGTACTTCCAAAGATGAAAGCCTTGTGAGTGTTTTGCATCCCTTGAACTACCAATAATGGAAGTTGTTGCTTTCATGCGAGATGAGAAATTGAGAAGAGTTAAAAAGAACAAGAAAAATAAAGGTAGACTAACTTATATACTATTTGTATGAAATTATTTATTTTAAAGAATACTAAGCCATTGATCTTGCAGTAACAACAATTGATAAAGATGAAGACTATACAACGGTTGGTAATGATGGTGCTTAATTTAATGTTGATGAATTACTTCCATTAGCAATATTCGATGAAGATATACTTGCAGAGTACTTTGCAGAAGAATTTAATGAACAAGAGGAGGAGAAAATGGTAGAGAAGAGGATTAGATCGAAGAGAACAAAGAAGAAGAAAAAGAAGAGGAGCAGATCGAAGAGAAGGAAGAAGAACAAAAAAAAGAGGATAAGATCAAAGAGAATAAAGAACAAGAAAAAGAAGTGGAGCAGATCGAATTGCAGGAAGAAGAAAAAGAGCTGGAAAAAATGGAAGAGAACAAGAAAAAGAAGAGGAGCAGATCTAATTGCAGGAAGAAGAAAAAGAACATAAGAAGATGGAAGAAAAAGTAGATGCATGCAGTGATGAAAATTTAGTGGACGTTAACATTATTGGTATCTTGATAGAGCTCAATGGTGAGCTAAATGGTCATGAGTAAAACAATTGATTTTTGAAGTTTGTTTAAGACAACTGGTTTTTGAAACAGTTGGTTATTTATGTTGATGGTAAGACAATTAGTTTTTGGTTGTTGAAATTTAATACAATTGGTTTTTGAAGTGGGTAGATGATTAAGACAGTTGATTTTTTAAATTGTTGGTTATTGGTGGTTGATGATTAAGACAGTTGTTAGATCATTTAAATGTTATTTTTTTGATGATAATGTTGCAAGTTAAGGGGGATCTCCACTTTATGGATATTTCTGCTAGTTATAGACTTTAAGTTATGGGGGATCTCACAGTACATATTTTTAGTATGAAGGTTTTTTTTAGATTTCTTGTTAATCTATGTGTCTACCCCAACCCTACATCCTGAGTGGGACTAGAATCGAAGATCATTATTGGCATCAAGCGGACCCTTGGCTTGGCTTACATACTCAGCAGGAGACTTAAACACAATAGATTTAACTCATGAATAACTAAAAAGGTAATAAATTAGCCAAGACGGCAAACTCAGTATTAAACTTATACAACTTAAATGAATAAGACAAAACAACTAATGTTATCTGTCTATAAGCTTCTAAAATAAAGAGGGATGTTGGGATAGGACCCCCAATCATCCTAACAACTGAAGACTAGAAAATAAGAGATAAAAGATGTTCTCCAGAATACAAGGAAGTTCACCAACTGGCTCTGAGCTGCTTACAGGATCAGCGACGCGCTGGATGTCGATTTTTGTTACCTGAGATTGCATCATAATATGGTGCAGGCTAACTGACATCAGTACATCGAATACACGAGTATGCGAGTTGGATTGCTAAAACAACATAGGCTTGAAAGAAATTATGAAAGAAATCACATACCTTGGCTCTTCTCAACTCATGAATACTCAACTAAACTCATGAATTGTAATGATATTTGATTGATCTATATTAGATAATGATTAATTACGAACCACATTAGATAATGAGTAATTACGATAATATATGAAAATACATTGACGACAATGCTGGCAGTTGTTTGATTACAGTAGCAAAGAAAAATAGAATCTCAATTACATTAGCAAAAAACAAGCAGTAGCTTCATTAGTAAAACAAATTTCAATTAAGCTTCTTAAGATTTGTTGTTTTTCACAAATGTAGTTCTCTTGTGTCCAGTTCTCCTACAAATTGAACATTTGTTCCTTCTCTTGCTCTTGAAATTCTTATCGATGCCTTTGACACACTTTCTTCTTTTTCTACCAAGCTTGGTATCGACAAAAGACAGAAGAATATTCACTTTAAGTAAGTCATCTGGAACACACCATTTCGACTCGAGTGGGACAAAATTAATAGTATCCATGTATGCAAGAAGGTATGCTTCAACTTTATACAAAAGCGAAGAGTACTCATAGATGATCATACCATACTCATTTCCCTGCTTCGATCACAAAGCGGCCATCGCGTGAGCACAAGGTATCTTGATCAAGTCATATTCCTTACATGAACATGACTTTTCCAGTAGGTCCACATAGGCAGTAACACCCACACAGAACACAGTAAATTGATTTCGTCCCCGTTTACGAACTCCATATACAAAGAGTCGCCCTGGATCATTTTGTTTCTTCCAATTTTTTACAGAACTAGCACCATTTGATTACCCATTGATTTGAGGATATATGCACGCCTCTCCATAAATAAATCTCCTACCCTCTTAACAATCAAATTGAATATAGATGCCACAAGATACTCTCTTTTGTTTATAAACATAACATTGAGTTACTTGAAGATATTCGTGGTCATCAAATGATATATATTGCTAAGAAAATGTGTCCTGCTCAACTTCTCAAACCAATATCGTTCTGAAGGACGACGACTGCAGTGGGGCATTTGTTCTTGAATTCTACAAAATGATTGTCAAACATCTCCAAAGAATAAGCGTTTGCCGCATTGTAGTAAAGATAAAGGTAATCTCCACAATGATGACTTACGAGGAGATTTTTATCGAGGTGCCTCATACAATATCTTCTGTGAGCCTGATTGTAAACGTTCACAATACCATTGGCGATACTCTTGTGTCTATCGGTAATAAAACACAAATCTAGTTCATCGACCACAATCTCCTTCAATTTAAAAAAGAAGAATGTCCAATATGCATCATTCTCTTTGTCAATGACACAAAAGGCAATTTATTTAGCATAATTCTCCATATATTGTGCAACAACGCTCAACAACACGCCCTCGTATTTAAATGTAAATGAGTGTCATCAATCACAATCACCTTTCTCATGTTGGCAAATCCCTTAATGCAAGCACCAAATTCCAAAAAATAATGCATGAACCTATGGATATCCCCATTTAACATGAGACAAAAACTAGAACCAATATTAAGTGTCTCGAACATATGAAAAAAAGCTGATAAACATGAATATCTGTTCTCCACTGTCCCTCAAACCATTTCCTTTGAAACAACACCACCTTTCCAACATTTCAAATAATTTGGACTACAATGAAAAGAATTGAACATAACTCTTTGAATATCTTTAACATTTGGACCCTTTCCATCACGATACATGTTTACAAAAAGTGAAGCAATCACTTTGATTTAAATTTTTTTATGGATACTGTTGGCATGTTCAACGCCATAACTATGTTCCTCAATGTACTTGTAGATACAAAATCTATCCGAAACTCATATTTCCTCGCCCGTAACATCCATGCACAGTTGTGATATACACATTTGACATTTAAGTATTTAGTACAACTCTTCACAGTAACAAAATCAAAAGACTTTTTTGCCGCCGCTTCAGCTAATAACAATTGCAACTCATTCTTGTTACTAAAAGTTTAGTTTATACATAAATTAGTTCTATCTGGGAAGGAATAGTTTGATTATTATCCCAATTCCTTTTGTCCCTGCATTTTTCACAACATTCAGGTTCGGGATCTTCTACATCTACCGGCTGATTTTCCACATTAGTTGGATCATCATGTATACATTCAATGATCACGCAAGATCTCATTTGAATTATAGCCCAAGCTCTCCTTTAAATGATCACCCAATTTGTCATTTTATTGTCGTCATTGGATGAATTCATTGGCTCAATTAGAGGCCTCACATTTACGTTTATCCTCAATGTAGGCCTAGAACCAGCAATAACAATATCTAACATGTACAAGACCACGTGTCTATAATTTTTTTATGAATGTGGGATGCATTTTTACCCTCCCATTCATTTGATAGATAATCACCAAGTCATTTGGCTCATAAGTTAACTCACCTTCCTCAATTACGCTTGCAATCATATCGTCATATGAACTATTGTGACACTATGCAATGGGTACTTTCGTCTTACTAAAAGATTTACAATACAATATTTTGGGAGTCTACTTCCATACTCCCATATAATTACCACCAACAACAACAAATTCAATTACTATCTTTATGAACTACAAATGTATACTAGATTATAGTATTTGTCATTCACGATCGATGAAGTCTGACATCCGTAAAGAATGCAAATGAATGAGATTGTCGTTCAAAATGCAGCTCCTCCAATGGAGAAACTGATTTTTAATGCTTTAAAACTACAAAAATGTATCTATAATGAGTTATCAAGTGTTTATTATAGAAGATTTCTTGAATATCTAAAATGGCGGGAAAATCATTTTTAATATTGTTTATTGAAAGAAAATGGAGTACACATGACATACACTATTAGGGATATTAAAACTTAGGGAGGTCTTATGTATGTGTCAATTAGGGCATGTGGATGATGTCATTAATAGTGAGTGTAATACTAAATTTTTTAAGAATTTTGTCTTAATATCCAACTAAGTTTGGAGAGTCTCTATTTTGCCAACTCTCCCTGGTATTTGTGTACAAAAGTGAATCAATTTAATTAGTCAATATTCTTTTCAAATTTAGCAAAATTTTAGATAGTTACATATGTCACATCCGGGAATACCCCCTAGACGTAACTGGGGTCGCCATCCTGTTTGAGGACTAAGACTAGCCTTTTAGCATACATAATTACATTCATAGGTTCAATTTAGCAGAAATTTAAAACTTTTCAGTACTTCTACTTGGAGGTTTACATAGATATCTACATACACTTAGTGTGTGTATATATATATATATATATATATATATATATATATATATATATA
>NC_028648.1:41385554-41405554 GCF_001406875.1 Solanum pennellii | reverse complement strand
TTCGAAGTAGTCTCCAAAATCCCTTCAACAACCAGAACATAAAACATTGGTGAAAAGGAAGAAATGGTATTAGTACACCACTTGTACTAAGTGTGAGACCATATGCACATATAATTTGAAATCATGCTAATGAAAGGGACATTTCAATAAGTATGCAATTTCATTACAACTTTATGCACATTCATCAAGACCATACCAACTAATAGGACATGTTCATTAAGTCATAGGCATGTACATCACAAGAACAACAACATCAAGTCTAGTCAAGTCAACATGCATATCATATAATTGAATACATAGTCAAGTAACCATATCATCAAGTCATAATAGCAAAAAGCATAATAAGAGTATATTTCAACGTAACAAAGCAAGACGCTTACTCATGAACCCCTATCAAGTAAAAAAGTGCAATGAACAATAAAAGCCCCATAACCTTACTCAATCAAGTAACCCAACAAGAATAATGACCACCATCCCACTTCACATAGCATGGCATTTAAGAGTACATATCATCATACTTTAATAATGTATACCAACACATATTCATAAGTGAAATTAATTAACATATAGTATCAACATTGTGCAAGTTCATCATATACATATCATATACCATCATAAGCATATTCATACATAAGAACATGCTCCTAAGACTTCCCTCAAGGCTAAATAGTGCAATGCTTAGGTAGAATCCCATAGTCCTACCTAGACTAAGCTAAACCCTTTAGGTTATCCTAGTTAGAGTTCATTTATTTAATTCATTTTATCTTTTGGGAACATCTTTACCTAAACGACATAGACCATATGAGCTAATGTGAAATCCGGTGTCATGGAACCCTACACTGAAAGAAGGCGGACTACTAACCAAGGTAGTACAAAACATAAACATAGCAACTACGTGGATCCACTAGCTAGTATTCCTATGGGGAAAACATAGTTCAAGAACTAGGAGATATGGTTCGGACCCTCTTCATACTACATTCATTATAGTCTCCAATCTCAAGAATACATTAGTGATTCTACCTTCCCTATATGGGAAGTGACACTCCCCACTCTAGTTTACTCGGTGCTAAGTTAGAGTCCCTTTTTAAATATCTTTAATATCTTTATTGAACATCATAGCTTATTGTAGGTCATAGGGTCTAACCCTTGTATATTCATCATTATCATATCTCAATAAGAATTACATGAGAATAATCCTTTCATTACAATTCATATAAGTGAGGTTAGCACATTTACATATCACTTTATAACAAGGCACATTGGAAAATCATTCACCATCCTTATAACATTTACATCTTAAGACAAAACCTCAAAAACCATAGTCAAGTCATTTCGATTTAACATCATACCACCCTATCAATCCTAATACAAGGCATACTCCAATACAACATCATGACTTAATCACAATTAACCATAATTTGAAGTAAAGAATAGGGATCACAAGACTTACCAAGTCTCCTTCATAATTCATCATCAAGGTCTTACCATCAACCCTTAATTCAACCCAATTATGGAATAGAATCATCATAATTCAGTGACCAACATGATAACAAGGATAAAAGAATTAGTACATCACAATTCAATACTAGTTCGTTGCTTAAGACAATAGACAGGTCAAAGTCATAATCTAATTCAATTACTCAAGAACTATCATGATAGAACTATAATTCACCCTAATTCATTCATGGTTGATACAATAATATCATCTAGTAGTAATTCAACCAATAACCAAGTCAATTGAACTATTATAAGATCATCACCTAGGGTTAAGGGGTAAAGGTCATCTTTTACAAACTAGACCAATCCATAAAGATATATCATAATTAAGTTAAAATACATGTTAATATATTCATAATATACAAAATAAATCATAAACAAATCAATTCACAATAGCAAATTTGTATTGGATGAAAACCCACTTGAAAACCCAACTTTGAAATCAATTTGATTGAACCCTTTGAGGAAAGAGGTCTCAAAGGTGAAAGAGATCTCATACCTTACTAATTGATGGATATTTATATAGGAAATGGACCCTTTTCATCCCTTGAACCCACCTCTAGCTTGGTCTTCAATGAGGGTTTCTTTGGGGGACAGAAAGAAGAGAGAAGGAAGAGAGTTTTTGGTTTGGCAATTATGAGCTTAGGTTAGTCTAATTAGGTTAAGGTCTTTATATAGGTCATTAATTAACTTAATTATATCTACCTTAAACCTTAACTAATTAACTAACCGCCTGATTAATTAATTGAACCCAATTAAAAACGTGTAGAAAATCACAGCTCTAACAGACGAGACCCTGATCGATGGTCTGTCTATGAGTCGACAGTCATTATTCCCCCTTCGTGCTGCACTCCGTTGTATGATTTAGAGACTGGTTCAAATGGACCATCAGCCAAAATTGCTGAGTTTTGGTCGACGGATGGAATCGACGCTCCGTTGATTCCCCTTGTGGGTGCACACTGCCCAGGGCGTCTTTGACCCCAAAATGCAAGGGTCCTCCTCCAGGTCCCTTGGTAGGTACTTGGGAAGTCGGGAACTATGAATTCTTTATTGGTCCTTGGGAAGTAGGGACTAGTAGTCTTTGTCGCTATAGATGCATTGCATCTAATTTGGTATGTATGAAGTTTAAGTAGGAACATCTGTTATATTGATTCAAGACTAGCAGCCAAACTAACAGAATACATAACCAGAAGAGTTACAACATCAATCATATCATTTACACAAGGTAATTTAAAATTTCAATTACCACACATAAGGCTCAACATTACATTATGAGGAATATCCTTCTCACAACAACAACATGAGCTCAACATAGCATTTTTGAGTCAATTACGGCGAAGTTCAACTTACCATAATGCTACATATCATTTCATAAAGACTCACCATATAAAAATGCACAATATAAGTCAAACAAGAAAAATTATTAGCATACTTTACTGTAAGTCACTGTAACAACATCAAAAAATGCACATTTTGCAAAACTTCACAAAAATTCAAGAAAATTCAATTTTTAGTCATTATTTTCATTATTAGTAACAACAACTAACCTTAGTCATAAAATAGATGAGGGTGACGGGACTTCATGTCGGCCTCGACCTCCCATGTTGCACCCTCAACTAGGCGATTCTTCCATAATGTCTTTACGGAAGTCACCTCTTTATTCCTCAATTTCTTTAACTTGCCTATCAATTATTTGAACCAAAAATTCCGTATAAGAGAGGTTATCCTTGACAACAAGACCCTCAATAGGAAGAATAGACTTGGGATCACCGATACACTTCTTAAGCATGGAAACATGGAAAACCGGATGAATCAAAGCCAATTCACTAGAAAGTTTGAATTCATAGGCAACCTTAGCAACCCTTTGAAAAATTCTATAGGGACCCACATAACGATGACTCAACTTCCTTTTCTTGCCAAATCTAACCACCCTTTTCATAGGTGAAATTTTCAAATACACCTTATTACCTTCTTCAAACTCTAAATCCCTTCTCCTATGGCCGGCATAAGACTTTTGCCAACTATAGGCCATTTGCAAGCGATTCCTTGTAACATGAACTTTCTTCAAAGACTTATAAATCAAATCGGTACCAAGAATCAAGACTCACAAACTTCAAACCACCCAATAGGAGACCTACACCTCCTACAATACAAGGCTTCATAAGGAGCCATGGATATGGATGAATGGAAACTATTATTGTAAGCAAACTCCACCAAAGGCAAATTCTTATCCCAATTCCCTTTGAGATCAATAATGCAAGCCCTAACAATATTCTCAAGGGTTTTAATAGTACACTCCGCTTGGCCATCCATTTTGGGGATGAAAAGTCGTGCTTAGCTTCACCTTAGTACCCAACACTTCTTAGAATGATCTCCCAAACCTAGATGTGAATTATGTTCCCCGATCCGATATGATGGATAGCAAAATACCATGGCGATACACAATCTCATCTATGAAGATCCTTGCATAATCTTCCACCGAATAAGTAGAATTGACGGGAATGAAATAAGCGGACTTTGTCAACCTATCCACAACCACCCATATAGAGTCATATTGCATTTGTGTCCGAGGCAAACCTACCACAAAATCCATATTAATGTCTTCCCATTTCCAAGTAGGAAATTAGATTTCTTGTAGTAAGACACCCGACTTTGATGTTCGGCTTTCACTTGTTGGCAATTTGGACACTTAGCAACGAACTCCACTATGCCCTTTTTCAAACCTTCCCACCCAAAATACTTCCCTAAGGTCATGGTACATTTTTGTCGAACCCGGATGAATGGAGTAACGGAACCCATGAGCTTCCTCAAGGATCCCGTTCATCAAACCATCTACATTTGGAACACAAAACCTTCCTTAATACCTGAAGACACCATCCCCCCTAAGGATAATGACTCATTAAGCTTACCAAGAACCGATTCCTTCAACTCCATCAATGGTTGATCAAGGTGTTGTTTGGACTTCACCTCAAGCACCAAAGATGACTCGAAATTGTGATGGACCATAAAACCACAATTTGGAAAATCTTCCAACCTCACACCCAATCTAGACAACATATTAACATCTCTTACTAGGTTTTTCTTAGATTCCTCTATGTGAGACACACTAACTATTGTTATACGACGTATAGCATCCGCAACCACATTGGCCTTGCCGGGGTGATAGAGAACACTCATGTTGTAATCTTTCACCAATTCCAACCACCTTGTTTTATGTGGGTCATAGAAAATAAAATACATAAAGCCTAACAAGCGATCCATGCTTCCTTGAAATTTGCCAGAATTTTCATCACCTATGGTTGATTAAGGAAAAAAAACTGGAAACAAGAGACCTGGGTTTTTTTCCAGTTTCTGATTCCAAAATGTATGCATCTATTGTTCTGGTTATAGATGAATATTTAGATTCAGAGATTCACCTTATTTTGAGTAAAGACATATTGGAGACTCTTCTGGTCGGTATACACATCAACATGGACACCATACAAGTAATGCCTCCATATTTTCAAGGCAAATACCACGGCCACTAACTTAAAATCATGAGTTGGATAGTTTCTCTCATTCACCTTAAGTTGTATATAAGCATATTCTATTACTTTCCCATTTTTAATAAGCACACACCCTAAACCCACTCAGGATGCATCACAATACACAATGAAACCCTTTGTACCCTTTGATAAAGTCAAACACCGTAGCGTAAGTAAGGTTATCTTTCAATATTTTGAATCTTCTCTCGCATGCTTCCGACCACTCAAATTTAATACTCTTTTGGGTAAAAGTAGTCAAGGGAGATTTAATGCACGCAAAATCATCCACAAACCTCCGATAATAACCCGCTAGACCCAAGAAACTCCTAATGTCGGTTGGAGTCAACTGTCTAGGCCAATTGTTAAACGCCAAGGTTTTCCTTGGATCATCCTCAACTCCCTCACTAGAGATGATATGACCAAGAAACTCCACCAACCTCAACCAAAACTCACACTTGCTATACTTGGAAAATAATTGATTCCCCTTAAGCACTTGTAACACCACCCTCAAATGGTTCATGTGATCACTCTCATTTTTCGAATATACCAAGATGTCAACAATGAAGACAATGAAAAATGAATCTAGGTAACCCCGAAACACCCTATTCATGAGATCCATAAATGTCGTCGAGGAATTCGTGAGATCAAAGAACATTACTAAGAACTCATAGTGACCATATCTAGTTCAAAATGTCATTTTCGGTATATCCTCATCTCTCACCCTAAGTTTGGTGATACCCCGATCTCAAGTCAATCTTAGAAAATTAGCTTGCCCTTTGTAGTTGATCAAATAAATCGTCAATCCGAGGGAGAGGATACTTGTTCTTAATAGTGACTTTATTGAGTTGGTGATAATCAATGCACATTCTAAGAGACCCATCCTTCTTCTTCATAAACAATACCGGAGCACCCTATGAAGACTTAATAGGTCTAATTAAGTCTGTCTAGTAAATCTTTGAGTTGAGCCTTCAACTCTTTTAATTCTGCCAGAGCCATCCAATAAGGAGGAATTGAAATGGGATTTGTATCAGGTAACAAGTCAATACCAAAATCAATTTCCTGTTTGGGAGGAATACCGGGAACATCATTAGGAAAGACCTCAAGAAATTCCCTCACTACCGGGACCGACTCAATGGAAGGAATTTCGGAGTCTAAATCTTGGACTCTTACTATATGGTATATACAACCATTAGAGATCATTTTGCATGCTTTCAAACAAGAGATGATACGACCTCTAGGAATAGAATTTCCCACTTTCCAATCCAAAAAGGGCTCATTTGGAAAGTTAAACTTCACCACCCTTGTTCTACAATCTATAGCGGCAAAGCAAACATGAAATCAATCCATACCCAAAATGACATCAAAATCAAGCATATTGAGTTCTACTTGTTCAACATAAGAAACCCTATTGGGCTACATTATAGGACAATTCCTATACACCCTTTTCGCAACAACCGACTTACACACCGAGGTAGACACTATAAAAGGTTCATGCAATATATCGGGCAAATGCAAACTTTTTAGCTACTAGAGGAGTAACAAATGATAAGGTAGCACCGGGATAAAGTAATGCATATACATCTATAGAGAAGAATTTCAACATACCGGTCACCACGTCGGGAGAAGTCTCTTGCTCACCCTTAGAGTGAAGTGCATAAAAGTGATTCTTATTCGGAGCCTCATTTGAACCACTTGCTTGAGATTGAGCACTACCATTGTCTTGACCACGAACATAAAGGAAATACCTAAAAGTTTGCCCACTTTTACCACAACCAAAACATTTATCCGTTCCCTTAAAATTATCACCTCAGTGGTTCTTGCCACACTTTCCACAAGTTGTCTTCTTTGTTGGTGAACTAGTATCCCTTCCCTTCTTAGGCTTAGGGTTAGACACCCTATCATCCATAGCCTTAGGGAACTTGGAAGGAACTTGAATTTAAACCCTCTTTTTGAACCTAGGCTTGTCTTGAATTTCAAGACTCCCCTTGGAAGAACTACCATCAAAGGATCTTGCCCTCTTGACATCTTTAATCTTCCTTTTAGCCATTGCCTCTTCCACTTGTTGATCATGAACAATAAGATGATAATTTTCTATATTGTTATGTAGCATAGCCAAATGACATTCCTCTTGTAAGTCATCTGACACTCCTGTCACAAAGCGGTTCATTTCATCTCTAGGGTCAAAAACCAAAGAAGGAGCATATTTAGACAATTGAGTAAATTTCAAGGAGTATTTAATCACACTCATAAATCCTTAACAAAGGTTGATGAACTCACCACTTTAGCTTTACGCTTCTCCCTAGTAAAGAATCTATTAAGAAAAGCCTTTTTGAACACTTCCCAAGTCACCGGTCCACATCTTAACTGCCTATTGTCCCTCCATTGGACATACCAAGTTTGAGCCATACCTTTGAGTTGGTAAGTGGCTAACTTGGCCTTCTCACTAGTAGTCAACCCCATAGCATAAAGGATCTTGTATATTTCATCAATTAACTCATAAGGATCTTCTTCAACCTTGGACCCATACAAAGTAGGGGGATTCATCCTAGTGAAATCCCTTAGACGAGAGGACATGGTAGAAACTTGTTGATTTGCTAGGCGTACAACCTCCCGATTAGCTTGGGCCGTCATAGCTTGAGATTGAGTAGTGGTGGCTTCTACCTGGGTAGTAATGTCTTGGGACATTTGGAGAAAAGCAACCCTTATGTCACCATTCGTCAAAGGAGGAGGATTGACCAGGGATTAGTCGTCTCACATCTTCCTTAAGAGGAGGAACTTGATCACCACGGGGAGGATCTCCCTATTGGCAATCTCTTCTTCAAGTCTTTGTGTCGCGTTCCTTTGAGTATTCATTGCCTATAATCACAATAAGAGGATTATATGCAAAAGCACATAGAGCTAATACTCTAAAGGCACGATGTTGGACTTACAAGAAATGGAGAGTTTCCTAAGCATCATATAGATTCCTATTCATAAGTGTGGAGCGCTTCACAATTATGAATATGGACCTACATAGACGTGGTTGAGAGAGACATTGACTCAAAGATATTCAACCTCATGCTCTAATACTAAGTTTGTCAAATCCGGGAATACCCCTAGACGTAACCAGCGTCGTCGTCCTCTTTGAGGACTAAGACTAGACTCTTAGCTTACATCATTACATTCATAGGTCAAATTTAGGGGAAATTTAAAAATTTTCATTACTTCTACTTGGAGTCTTACATAGACCTCTATATAGTATATACATATCGAGTATATATAGACCCTTCGTATTGGAAGATTACTTAGTCTACTTAGTATTCTACTTTTATTGCACATAGATATAAATAATATAACATAGTCTCAAAATAGTCGTCTCATCTCATAACCATCTAATACGAGTATATCAAATTGGTCCTAGCCCATACATCAATACAATAAGACCACATATAGGTCATACAATGTCTATATCCGAATTATAAGGAAATAAACATAATAGTCTTAAAACTAAATCAACATCATATACTTGACAGTGGCATTGTCCTAGGAAAGTGAGGACCTACCCAACTTGGATGAACAAGAATTGCAAGTCTATTTCGAAGTCATCTCCAAAAGTCCTTCAATGACCGAAACCTAAAATATTGGGGAAAAGGAAGAAATGGGGTTAGTACACCACTTGTACTAAGTATGAGACCATATGTACACATACTTTTAAATCATGCTAAGAAAAGGGACATTTCAATAAGTATGCACTTTTCATTAAAACTTTATGCACATTCAAAAATACTATACCAACCAATAGGAAATGTTCGTTAAGCCATAGGCATGTAGATCACAAGAACAACAACATCAAGTCCAATCAAGTCAACATGCATATCATATAATGGAATACATAGTTAAGTAACCCTATCATCAAGTCATAATAGCAATAAGCATGAATAAGAGTATATTTCAACATAACCAAAGCAAGACACTTATCCATGTACCCCTATTAAGTCAACAAGTGCAATAACCAAGCAAAACCCCATAACATTACTCAATCAAGGAACCCAACAAGAATCATGACCACCATCCCACTTCACATAGCATGGCATTTAAGAGTACATATCACCATACTTTAACAATGTAGACCAACACATATTCATAAGTGAAACTAATCAACATATAGTTTCAACAATGTGCAAGTTCATCATATACATAACATATACCATCATAAGAATATTAATACATAAGAACATCCTCCTAAGATTTCCCTCAAGTCTACCTAGCGCAATGTTTAGGTATAATCCCATACCGTACCTAGACTAAGCTAAACCCTAGTTAGAGTTCATTCCTTTAATTGATTTTACCTTTTGGTAAAATATTGCCCTAACCGACATAGACCACATGATCTAATGTGGAATCCGGTGTCATGGAACCCTATACCGAAATAAGGTGGAGTACTTGCCAAGGTAGTACCAAAACATGAACATAGCAACTATGTGGATCCACTAGTTTAAGAACTAGGAGATAAAGTTGGGACCCTCATTATGATACATGCATTATAGAATCAAATATCAAGAGTACATAAGGGATCCTACATTCCCCATGTGGGAAGGAACACTCCTCACTCTAGTTCACTCGGTGCTAAGCTAGAGTCTCTTTTGAAATGTCTTTAATGTCTTTATTAATCATCATAACTTATTCTAGGTCATAGGGTCTAAACCTTGTATATTCATCATCAACATAACTCAATAAGAATTGCATGAGTATAATCCTTTCATTACAATTCATATAAGTGAGGTTAGCACATTTACATATCACTTCATAATAATGCACATTGGTAAATCATTCACCATCCTTATAACATTTACATCTTAAACCAACACCTCACAAACCATAGTTAATACATTTCAATTCAACATCATACCACCCTATCAATCCTTACACAAGGCATACTCCAATACTACATCATGACTTAATCACAATTAACCATAACTTGAAGTAAATAATAGGGATCACAAGACTTATCAAGTCTCCTTCATAATTCATCATCAAGGTATTACCATCAACCCTTAATTCAACCCAATTAGGGTATAAAATCTTCATAATTCAATGACCAACATGATAAAAAGACTAAAAGAAACGCTACATCACAATTCAATACTAGTTCATAACATAAGACAAGAGACATAAGTCAGAGTTATAATCTAGTTCAATTACCCAAGAACTATCATGATAGGACTATAATTCACCGTAATTCATTAATGATTGATACAATAACGTCATATAGTAGTAATTCAACCAATAACCAAGTCTATTGAACAAATATAAGACAATTCATATCAAGATCATCACCTAGGGTAAGGGGTAAAGGTCATCTTCCACAAACTAGACCAATCCATAAAGATATATTATAATTAAGTTAAAATAACATGTTAATATATTAATAATATCCAAAATAAATCATAAACAAATTAATTCACAATATCAAATTCGTATATGATGAAAACCCAACTTCTGAAATCAATTTGATGGAACCCTTTGAGGAAAGAGATCTCAAAGGTGAAAGAGATATCATACCTTAATAATTGATGGACATTGATATAGGAAATCTATCCTTTTGAAACCTTGAATTCACATCTAGAGTGGTCTTCAATGGGGGTTTTTTTGGGGAGAGAAAGAAAAGAGAAGGAAAAGAGTTTTGGGTTTGGGAATTTATGAGCTTAGGTTAGTCTAATTAGGTTAGGGTCTTTATATAGGTAATTAATTAAATTAATTAGACCTTAATTAACCCTTAACTAATCAATTAACCACCTAATTAATTAATTTAACCCAATGAAAAATGTGCGGAAAATCACAGCCTCACAGACGAGACCCCGATCGATGGTCCGTCTGTTAGTCGTTGGTCACTGTTTCCCCTCCGTGCTGCACTCTGTCTTTTGATTCATAGACTGGTCCAAATTGACCATTAGACAAAATATCTTAGTGTTGGTCGACGGATGGCATCGATGCCCCGCGATCAACCCATGCCCCGTCGATTCCCCTCGTGGGTGTACACTGCCCAGGGCGTCTTTGACCCCAAAATGCAAGGATCCTCCTCAAGGGCACTTGGTTGTTCCTTGGGGAGTCATTCCCGGACGTTTCGACTACTAATTAACTCTAATACGTGTTAGACACCCTTCCACCAATTTTCATTATTTTTCGACTCCTAAAAGCTAGTCAAATAGGCTAAGGCACGTTAGTACCTCCTTGAACTAGTATCCCGACGTCATGGACGTTCTGGGACGTTTTGGTGTCTAGACTTCCTAAATGACTTATATTAATTAAAAAGGACCTTAAAACAGTGTCCAAATCTTGTGAACCTCATGTTAGGATCTAGAGCACGTCTTAGATTTTTGATGTGTTACAACATAATTCCAAAGCTGCAATGTTTTATACATTCATGCTTGAAAATATAAGTTTGTTACACAGTTGTTTTAATAAAGAGAAATGTGACTTATAATTATAGGCAGAAATTGCAGGTATTTAAAATATGGTGGACCTAAGCCACCTCCTACTTGACCGACACTAATCCACACTCCTAGGCGAGTCTCGAACGCAATAGCAAAATTAATTTCCTTCGTGCGATCTATAGTTATGAATTTGAATCATGTAATTAGAAACTAATATTTGTGTTAGGCTAATATAACATACATTAAAATGTAACCGTTTTCTTGATTTTTAATTTTCTTTCTTCGTTACAGGTTTTCACCCGTATAGTTGTGACTACCACTCTCGGGTTTGTTTGTTTTCAAGTTCCTCAACTTCTGTAAGTTTTCCTACAGTTTGATTTATGAAATTCTTTCTTCATAATTATTCATTATTTACTTTTAGTAAACACTTCGCACTATTTATTAATTGTCTTCACGGCATAAAAGCCATGTGGATGCATTAAATTAATAATCATTATTTATTTTGCGAATACGTTGCTTTTTTCACAAACTATTGTTGTTATGTACTACACACTATTATAGTATTCTTTATTTTTTAACATTTACGTGTTAGGTCTTTTTATCATCACTACTAATACATATTATTGTGTATATCTTTGATAATTGCATATTAGCCTCATATGACACATAGACTTACCCTAAAATATATCACTCCAAAAATGCAAGATTGGATATGCAAAATATAAAGTATTGATAAGTTTTCGCCCGAAAATACCAAAGATAAAGCCAAGAGATATCAGTTGCTTCACTTACAGGATGATGAAGACGTTCTTATACTCTTTTTACCTCTATGTTTCGTCATCGTTTTACATATTATCGTGTTTCAGTTTTTTGTGCCTTTTTTAGCAGATATTTAACTTTATGTTGTTTGTTGTTGTTTGTCTTAAAGGATATAAAGGTGATTTATATCTTCTTAAATCAAAATTACATTATATATATTTTTTTTAAGAAAACTTAGTATGCATGTCGTACGTACAGTTTAATCTCGGAAAACGATAGTTAGTCACCTATATTATATAATTCTTATTCATCTTTGATCGTAAAATGTGAGCTTGTAATATGGATAGGTTCACATCCTTCCCTCAAACCCTAGCTCTCACTTCGCTTTTACAACTTTGTTTAGTAGTTATGTAACGTTCTGAATTACTGTCTATATTTATTTCTGTACCAATACCAACCTTAAAGGAACTAATCTTTCAAAGTAAAACTTATTGCATATAATACACCTGAAGGTGAAGTAAAATTAATCAAAAGTGTTACTTTGGTCATTTGGTAAGTTTTCCATTTCTCTATATAATTTATATTTAGCATAGACTTATTGGGATTGTAATCTATTCACTCAGAAGAATTTACTAAATAATAACTTTTGCAAAGGAAAATAAAATTCTATCAACCATATGGGACGCTGATATAACACAGCTTGCAAGACATTTTAAGCACTTTCAGATGTACCTGGTATCAGTAGTACACGTTAAAGACTCAATTTATGGATATATTGCTTCATTCAACATATTCACTTGGAAAATCAATAAAAATTAACATTCTTGGTCCTATTGACAAAGTCATCCCCCCAAAAGATCCACTGTCCCTCCTACTCGACTTGTATATATCCAAACAAACTTAAATATATGACTATTTTAGGTTGAAAGTAAGCATTCACCTGTGCTAATATGCCACATTTATTTTTCATCCAACTGAACTACGATGTTAAAAGAAAATAATATGTCGTTAAGTTATTGATCTTTAATGAATGAACAAGTGTGGTCTATCATTTATAACACCAAACAATATTCTCGTAACAACAAACAACGGTGTTGGAAGTGCAATTGAGTTAATATATGTGCTTATATTTGTCTTGTATGCACTCAATAGTAAAAAGAGAAAAATCATAGAAATACTTGTTTTATTCCTTGTCGCAACGATCATCTCAGTGCGTGTTTTTCATGGAGAAAATAGAAAGTTCTTTTGTGGTATGGCTGCCACCATCTTCACTATCGTTATGTATACATCTCCCCTCTCTACTGTGTTTGGTATGAATAATGGAAAATATTTTCCTAGATAATAAATAGATTTTTTATTTAGTTTTTTCATGTTTGGTTAATGAGTTGAAAATATTTTTGGAAAAGATTTTTTAGTATTTGATTCATGAATGAAAAATATTTTGAGAAAATATCTTTTCATTTTTACTATAGAGCTAAAATAATTTTTCAAATTGAAAATACTTTTTAAAAATAAACTTTTTTTTTGCGGGGTAGTACATCTAATCCAAGAAGAAGATTTTTTCGATGTCCTCGTCCGGATGTAAGTATATGAACTGATACTGATTTATTCCTATTAGTGATCTGATTTGGTAATTCTTCATACATACTTTAAATCTCACATCATACGAAGAAATATGAAATCAGTTCGTACGAAGAAATACCAAATCAGATCAACAATAGGAATTAATCAGTATGAGTTCATATACTAGGAATAAATCAATCTCAGTTCATATACTTACATCCGGACGAGGACATTGGAAAAATCTTCTTTCCAGATTAGATGTATTACTCGAAATTAGAGTTTTGGCCACAAAATAACAAGAACATTTTCTTTGAGACGAATAACTATTTTGTGACATTTTTTGAGAAGAAAATTCAGAGGTGAACGGAACAGAGATGCTGGAAAAACAATGGGTAGAACGAGAGAGAGATGTTGTAGAAAAAACAACTTAAAATCCAAATATCTTACCTTTCATTAGCAAAAATTTGATTTGTTGAGCAAGATCAACGTGAAAAATCTGAGGAGAAGTTAATGGCTAAATTTGGGGGGAAATGGGAATGGGTAATACAATTAATTGGGTTTGTTGGTACTGGTTTATCGTAGAGGGGTCGGGTCATTGGGTTTAAAACAGGCAATAATTTTTTTAAAAAAAAAAAAATTGGGTCAATTTGGGTTAATTTTGGGGATTACCTTAATAAGGGGTAATTTTAATGAAATTAGTAACGGGAGGGGCAAAATTTTAACTTCATTTTAATGGCGAAGGTAAAGTCAAATAATACACAAAAGTTGAGGGGTATTTTTAATCCTTTTTCCACAGTATTATGATGAATTTCACATATATGGAAGGTAATTTACTGTCAGATTTTTTCTTCACCGTAAAAATAGCTATTAAACATTGAAAATGGCTACATGAATTAACAATTATTTTTTTGTTTTTATCTATATATTTTTAAGTCTTTCAACATAAATGAATAGAGAGTCAACATAAGTATTGAATACCAAAANCGTAAAAATAGCTATTAAACATTGAAAATGGCTACATGAATTAACAATTATTTTTTTGTTTTTAACTATATATTTTTAAGTCTTCCAACATAAATGAATGGAGAGTCAACATAAGTATTGATACCAAACGAAAATGAAAAGGAAGTATATGAAGATGGAAGAAAATAGTTGTCTGTGGCGTGACATAAGGGGAGTTGCAAATAGGGGTTTGTCATAATATGAGCCATTTTTGTTATATTTCAGTATTTTGAGTATTTTCTGGTCATTCTATATGCTTGCTTTTGTTGTAAAATTGTAATCATGATTTTTGTATTTTTGCATTTTCATTTTGTTTTTGGCTTTTTTCTCTTCATTCCAGATTTTACTTCTTTTCTGAAAAATATTTTGAATACATAAGCGAGAGATGTATTTGTGAGGGGATATGACATTGGATATATAGGAGAGAGATGTACTGAGAGGGGAGGAATGTATTAAAAAAGAGATAAGTTTCAGATACACAGGGGATGGATGTATTCGAGAGGAATAGACATAAATTAGTGGGAAAGAAGTGATATATTCGAGTTTATAATTATTTTTAAATGGTGGGGAATCTTAGGGATTATGATAAAAATAAGATGTGTATTTGGGTATTCCTATATACTATTAACCATATATTTAAATATAATATTTATTATAAAATGAGTATTTATGCAGTTTTAATAGATCATATATTTGTTTATGGTGTGTGTTTATTATATAGTACTGATTTAGTGTTATTATTGTTACTATGCTATTTTTTTCATTGTTTATATTATTTCTTTTAAATTAGTGTAATTGAAATAAGTTTTCTCAAAATATTGTCCTTTTTTTTCTTCTCAATTTAAAATAGGAATAAACTTTGCATACATATCTAATATCATTTTCACACTTTATTTATAATTATATTTAATATATTATTATCGACCTTTTCATCGAACTCCAATGTATAGTTTCATGCGAATTCTCTTATTTAAGGAAAAAATAGGTCAAAAAGTATTTTTAATATATTCAAAATGATTTTATTGTTAATTATCATCCTTTTAACAAAGGTTATGATTGATCCAAACAAACTCCAATTGATTTAATGCAGCTTATTAATGATCATCCTTTAACAATATAACGGTTAGTCCTTAAAAATCCATCCCCAACAATTAATAAATTCAAACAAAAATGAGTCTTACATTCATATGTACGAATAAATCAACACCATCTATTAAATTAGAAATTGATATATAGCGTTTCATAATATGTTTTAAGGAAGGGCATTGTTTACCATAAAAACAATCAAGATCCAATATATAGAAAAAGAGATATTTTAATCCATAATTGAAGCTAAAGACAAGTATGTTCTAATAGGTAAATAAAATAAATCTAAGTCATCTTCAATACTTGAGAGATCATATTTCAAATCAATACAAGAGTATAATTTTTCTTAAGATTCACATGTAAATATAAATAAAAATCTGTATACGAGTAACTGCAAAACAAAAGAAAAAAGAGGGTTAAGTTTTTGAAACAGATGAATAATAGTCATGGGCCAATTACAAGGAAAACAAAGGTTATTGCGATACTCACACTCTAATTCAAATGATTCCTAAGGAATGCAAGTAGAAGTGATAAGTTGAACCAACACCTTTACAATTTTAATTAAAAAAAACCCATGAAAGATTGATCTATGGTCTAGATCTCTTATTTATAGGAATGAAAATCTCTTGAAATCAAGATGTAAAACTAAAATCAAATCTGTAAAGGGTGATACAATATGAGAAATGTATTACGAAATTTTGTGATGATAAAACACAACCATATTTAATTTCTTCATAAGACATATTATCAACATCGAGCCTCATGCCTCTATGTCTATCATGCAACTCCACGACAATTATATCAAGAATCATATAATCCTATTCAGTGGAACTATTTCTCATACATCCTACCAAACAACCCCTTAAGCAAATAGAAATCCTTAACCAATCCCGAAGCTATACTCACATGCTATAATTGTCAAAAGAACTACTATAATTAGGCATGTGCTTCTGTTTATCTGTGATAAGTATCGATATTTGGACTAATTAAGTGTTGATCCAGTAATTGAAACACTAATCTTAAACAAATTATACCCCGGTTTTACAAAGAATGACCTAGTTTGACTTGACACAAAGTTTAAGAAAATAAAGAAAACTTTTGAACATGTGGATCTAAACTAAAGTTATGTCAAATGTATAAAATTGTCCTTTAATCTTGTGGTCTTAAATATGTCACGCGGAAAGTTATTACTAAAAAAAAAAGAGGTAATTCTTTTTAAAACAGACTAAAAAGGAAAGAAGGTCATTTTTTTTTGAAACGGGAGAGTAAATACTAGCAAAATAAAAAAACTAATTTATCAGTCTTCGTAGCACCATAAGATGAGCAAGTAAGAAAAAAGGAGAACACGAAATAAGTAGAGAAATTTGGATGATGAAAGATTAATTTCATAATGATGTACCTCAATTAAAGATCAAGCGAGTAAAAAGAGAATTCCTCTTTACATAACAAAATATAACTAACTTTCTTAGCTTACCCCCTACAGAAAAAGCTAAGGAACGTGATTTTTTTTTATCTCTTAGGGCTTGTTTGGTAGGGAGTAAGATTGAGTAATTTCAGTTTATTATTTATTAATGCTATTTGGTAGGTAAGAAACTTTTTTTATCTCAAGACTATTTATTTATCATAATTTATATAAATACTATCGAATGATAGTCAGGGATTAGGACAAGCTCAAAATATTGATTATAAGTGCTTAAAGTAGAATTGAATTTTATAATAATAGGCCTTCAATTATAGAAGAATCATAATTACAAATATGATTCATGTTTGTATCACATATTTAAATTTTAAAAAGTAGAACAAATGTACGCCTGCGATGTAATTTTTTTATATAAATTACTTCTTTTTTATATTTTTGAAAAGAGTAGGTGAGAGTTGGAAAATTAAAACTTGGTTCTTAAAATTGATAAACATCCATCCATACCAAACACACCCTTAAAGCAAACACATAAACCAAGATTTTTGCTATTTAATTTTATATATCATTGAAAGAAACTTTTCATAGTTTTCATTCCTCCGAAATGGAGACATACGTTCAGCATAAAATGCAAAAGAAAATAAAATAGTTTTTACGGCCACAACTGTTCATTAATGAATTGTAAAGTAAATAGAGAATGCCTAAATAACGAGACACAAAAGAAATGCAAAAGTAAATAAAATAGCCTTTATGGCCACAACCGTTCATCCTTCACCGGATGAACTATATGGCCTTTACGGCTACAATCGTCCATCCTCTAAAACCGGATGAACTTTATTTTGAAACTAAATTGTTCATTTGGGGGTCGTCAAGGACATTATTTCAATTGCAGCTTGCTTAAACCTTTCTTCCACTGAAAATTCTTCTGAGAATTGAGTTGTGTCACTTCCACCTTTTGCCTAAATATACATCGATCAAACATGTTTTTAGTACCAAGCAGTAATAATATACTCACTAAATATATATGTAGACACGTTATCCATGTGATCTTGTAAAAGTAGAAAGACTGTATATTTATGTTAAACACTTGACTCAGGTAAATCAATCTAAATAATTTCTAAAAATAATTTATGACTAAATTATATGTAATACCAAATAGAGAATTTAAACCTTAGGGTGAAATTAGGTGGGAGAAGACATTTCTTAAAAAGTTAGGCATATATTCTTTTATTTTACTTCCATTTCATGTGAATATAAATGTTTAATAAGACGCAAACTAATAAAAGAATAAACAACTCTATATTTCTCGAACACCCTATTCAAAACAATTTATTAACACTTGTAATTCTTCAAGTTCTTGATCAATTAAACAAAGATACCTAAAAAAAATCGAAAAGTGTGCTAACTAAAATCCTAATTAACAATGTTCAAATGATCAATGTATTATTTTGAAGAAAATGACAAAACTTACGTGAACTTGGATCATAAACATGCTTCTGAATTGATCAGATGAAATTTGAGCAGACACAATGTCCATATTATGTTTCTCCAAAACATAACAAATGATGGTAAAAAGACCTGGCTTCTTAGGACAACAAACACTAATATGTGCATCTCCACCACATACATTTAGTATCACATTTGGTGAACTCCATGTCAAAAAACCTGTTGGAAAAATAAGGGGAGTAGCACCAGGATTCGTTGGTGTAATAGCTGTAGAATTACATGTTGATCGTTGATCACCCACATTCTTCTCCCAACTATTACCAACTTTCTGTGAACCCATCAACCTTATGCTGTATTCTTCTAGCCTTTCTTTCTTTTCACTTTCAAGTTTTTTGAAAGTGTTTTGCAGCTTTAGGATGTGGTTCACTGCTTCATAAACCATTGTAGACTTATCAACCTACATATACAAAAAAAATATGAAATTAATTTATTTCTACTTCATATCGTAAAGTCGGAATTTTCACTAACTAAGGGAAAAGTAAACACACGTGAAGAAATCAAGGAAATATATATACGAATTAATTAGTTTCAAGTCATTTATTAGTGCCTAAAAAGATTCATTTAACAAGTACAAATTACAGAAGAAGGCTATTACTATAAATTTATAATCTTTAAATCCTGCCTATTACGCAGCAGACGAATCTATCCTTCTTATAAAATTAATTATAATAAGTGATTTATACATAAAAAAAATAGTACTGTTTGTAAGTTATACGAAAATAAGCAAGTTTTCTTGGTAATAACAAGTGAAAATCTGCTACTACTAGTATAATGGTTCTATATGGTTAATGATATACTTATTAAGTACTTCAATCAGTTATAAAGATCTTATAATTATACAAATTAAGAAAATGTTCTTTTTGAAATTTTTTGAATAATGTTGAAAACTTCGTATTCTTATTCTAGAAGAGAATAAATAAATAAATTTGTGGAGATTTTCTTTTTATAACTATATATGCGAAAAAGTCGGAAGATCTATATTGTATTATCCTTCACTTTGGTAAACAAAACACATCTTATTATTCTATTTTGAAACTAACATGTAGTTATGTACAAATTACTTATAAGGGAAATGTGTATCGTAACAAATAAATTTATTCCATTTAGATTGAGGTTCTACTAGATATGGTCTCTCTAATTTTTATTTTATATATATATATATATATATATATATATAATAACAGATAGTATTAAATAAATAGTATTAAATAATATTAGTATTTACTGTGTACT
>NC_028648.1:41359079-41375554 GCF_001406875.1 Solanum pennellii | reverse complement strand
TATATATATATATATAAGTAATCAAGTTAAACTTTCACATAGAATCATATTTCATGTACTAAGCTTTTACAAGTTTTTATTTGATAAAGAAAATCATGTTCACTTTTTGAATAATTCTTGATGAACTGATTATGATTATGAATTAAGGTTGCAGAAGACATAAGGGAATAATAACAAAAAAATTATTTCAGATAATCACAAAATTTATTGAATAATTTCCTCGATAAGAAATTGAATAATAAAAAACAAGGTATGTCATTGAAAGAAATATTTTTTACCTTAGCAGGGAGATTAGGAACCAACGAATGAAGAGTCTCGAACAGGGTTTGCATCTTCTTTCTCCTTTCTCTCTCCATCATTATGTGTATCTCATTTTCCGATTCTCTTTTAGCTTCGGCTCTATCAGCATCAGAATTTGATTAAGCAATTCCCTTACCATTCCTTTTTCAGTTTGGTGGACTTCTCTTTTTACCAACACCAATTGTTGTTTGAACCACCTCTTTAACAACTATTAGCGGGTGACAAGTATCAGACCTAGTCAGATCTGGCAACTTGTTACCATCAAACGTCTCTCCACTCCCAATATGATTGTCATTCAAGTTCAGATATGACCAGAAATCATTAGTTTCCCATGGAAAATCATGATTATTCTCGTCACCTCCATTCATTATTTTTCTTTTTCAGGTGGTCTGATATTGTACCTTAAGTTACGCCTATATATAGAATTTTTTTCTTGTAGGGGGCAAAGTGTAAAATGGAGAAATGAGGGATTGGATATGATGAGTATTGAATATGCAAAGAATATTGAAGGGTGGCAAAAGGAAAAAAAGAGAAAAAATAAAAAGTAGGAATAAAAATAGGATAATTCCTTTGTAATGAATACAAAAAAATAAAATACAATCATAAGCCAAAATGTCGTTACTTGCTTCAAAACAAAAAACGGTAGCTAAAGTATTTTCAGCTAGGTTCCAATTCACATTTACCACTACTAAAAACAATTAATTACAATTAATTACTGGACTTACAAATATTAAATTACAAACATAATCAAGTTATTATTCTCATCTATACAAACAGTGTAAGTTTTTTTTTCAATTAAAATTAGTAATACTTAAAGTGATTGTATATAAATATTATTTACTTGAAGATTTTATTTTAAAAAAGTTGCAAGTCTTGGTTCTTAAGTTATTTAAATTAGGTATGTCAATTTGTAGTCTTATATAAGAGGTTACATTCTTAGCGTTAATACGATTTTAATAATAGCTTATTCACGTGATTATTACTATTAATGAAATTTCATTAATAGGTGAATCCAATTATTTACATTACATTTTACGCATCTTTTTTAATCATTTACTCAAGTTGATCACACTAGAATTAATAATTAAGCAAGTGATTTTAGTGAATAAAAATTTTTATCATGCAATATATGTTCCATAAAAAACAAAAAGATCATTTTATTTCATCTTCTGGTTAGAATGTTAAAATGCCTCTAAATACTAATCATGACTTTCCCTTTATTAGGAGAAAAAAAGGAATTAGTTAGGATATTAATCTTTGTTAATCCTCCACTAGTTTGTAGCTAGCAATTTTTTTTTGATAATTCATTAATAAATAGTATAATCGATAATTTTCTATTATTTATTTGTAAAAATTGTTTATTGCCGGAGTATCAAATGTAGGGTGATGTATTGATTTATTTGATTCGATTTTAAAATTCATTGATTTGACTTACCGGTTGTTTATAGACATGCTAAATCGTTGTAGAACCATTACCCATCGGTTACTGATTACTCGATTTAACCGTTAAATTTGATTTAGAAAAGCACTTAGAAACAAGGTTGAAAATCAAATAAACCATGTATATGAGTTGAAAATTTGTGTCTTGTTCAAAAGCAAAGATATTCACATTTTACAATATTTGAGACTTTTATGTTGGAATTAATGCATCAATGTTTAGTTCTCTTAGTTTTTCAAGAAGTCTTTTTAGAATTTCGTAGTACATATATCTAGTAAATTGTGATACATATATTTAGTTATTTGTGCATGACTTTTTGTTTTCTATTTTGAGTACTATAAATAGTGATGCAGTTGATGATTGTAATCTTCTCAAGTGGCCTTAAGTAGCCTATAATAAACTTGAGCATTCTCAAAAGATTTTCCTTCCATAATTCCTACAAATTGGTATCAAGAGCAGGTTTTCGTTCTTAATCTAGGGTTAGATGAAGAAAAAATATGGCATCCAAAACAAATGAAGGTGTTGATTCTTCATTTATTCTTACTCCCTTTTTTGATGGAACTGATTTTGAATACTGGAAGATAAGAATGAGAACACATTTGAAAGCTGAAGGTTTGTGGACTATTGTTGCAAATAGCTTTGAAGAGCCAGACAACGATGGTGATCTTACAGCAGAAGAGATTAAAAATCTTGAGGCTAAGTATCGTCAAGATGCAAAATCCTTGAGCAAAATCCAAATGGGAGTCTCAAGAGCATATTTGCAAAAATTACTACTTAAGAGACTGCAAATGAAGCTTGGGATTTTTTGGAAATTGAGGTGTATGGTGACGAAAAGGTACGCACTATAAATCTTCAAACTATTAGAAAAGAGTTTCAAAATTTATATATGATAGAATCTGAAATATTGATGAATATTGCACAAGAGTCATGAATATTGTTAATGAAATGAAAAATCATAGTGATATAATTTTGTATCAACAAGTTGTGGAAAAGATTCTAATTATTGTCACAGAAAAGAATGAGTACATCGTTGCTATCACTGAGAAGACAAAAGATCTCTCTAAGCTTTCCATCAAAGAGCTAGTTGGATCATTTCGTGCACACGAGAAGCAAAGATTTTTTCTGAATATCAACCCAAAGAGACGACTTTACAGTCTAAAACAAATTAGAATTATCAAAATTTCTCAAAAAATCATCAAAAGAAGAATCACAAGCCAAAAAAGAAGCAGAATCATGATGGTTCTTCCAAGAAGGTTGAAGAAAAAGGTGGGAAAAACTCTAGTCTTTTTTGTAAAGTTTGCAAAAAGACTAATTTTCACAATGCAGAAAAATATTGGCACAAAGGAAAGCCTCAATGTTATTTTTGTAAAAAGTTTGGCGACGTTGAAAAGGATTGCTGGCACAAGAAACGGGAGCAAGCATGTTTTTGTGAAAAAAAAAGAGGAAGAAAGGGAAGAAAACCTTTTCTTTGCTTTTAAATCAGATGCTTCAACAAAAAGCAATTAATGGTATGTTGATAGTGGTTGTAGTAATCACATAGTGGTTGTAGTAATCACATGACTGGAGATGAAAAGGTTTTCCTCTCAATTAATAATAGATAGCATCACTAGTAAAGTGAAGATGGGGAATGGAGCCTTAGTTGATGCGACAAGTAAAGGTACTATTTCGATCAACATGAAAGGAAGCGGTAGGCAAAATCATGATGTTCTTTATGTTCCTGACATAGAATAAAATTTTCTTAGTGTTGGTCAACTCATGGAAAATGGTTATTCTCTTGTTTTTAGAGATAATTATTGCAGGATTTATGATAAAATTGAGCCAAATCAAGTCATTGTTGAAGTAAATATGATAAAAAGAAACTTCCCTTTGCAATTTCATTACAATGCATTAAAAATATAATTTTAGATGATTCATGGCTTTGGCACAAAAGATTTTGTCACTTAAATTTTCATGGTTTAAAGCTTCTCAAGCAAAAGGATATGGTGCAAGGCCTTCCTAAGATGCCTACTGAGGTGGATACATGTGAAAGTTGTATAATGGGAAAGCAACACAGGAAGTCTTTTCCAAAAGGGGTGTATTGGAGAGCAGGTGTACTTTTGGAACTAATTCATACCGACATTTGTGAACTATTGAAGACTCCATCTTTTGGAAGTCAAAGGTATTTTCTAATGTTTATTCATGATTTCTCAAGAATGGTTTGGGTTTATTTCTTGAAAGAAAAGCCAAAATCCCCTGTTGAGAAGCAAAGAGGTTGGAGTATAAAAACCATTCACAGTGATCGAGGATGTGAGTACACAAGTCGAGAATTTGAAGAATATTGCAAAAATGAAGGCATTCAGAAGCAACTTACAGCAGGGTATACTCCTCAACACAATGGTGTATCTGAAAGAAGAAATAGAATAATTGTTGAAATGTCTGAAACTATGATGAATGAGAAAGGGCTGCCAAAATATGTTTGGGCAGAAGCAGTGCATACAACAGTTCACATTCTTAACAGGTGTCCAACAAAGGCACTAAAGGACAAGACACCAGTTGAAGCTTGGAGTGGAATTAAACCTTTTGTAAGTCATTTTAAAATATTGGGTGTATTTTTATGCTCATGTACCTGCTGAGAAAAAAATAAAATTGGATGAAAAAAGTCAAAAATGTGTCGTTCTTGGTTATAGTGATGTGAAAAAATGATATAGGTTTCTCGATGTCAAAACTAACAAACTTGTTGTTAGTAGAGATATCATTTTTGATGAAAAAACAACCTGGAATTTAAGGGGATAAAAAGATAGAGAATAACACTATCATATTTTCAAATCAAGAAGAAGATGAGAAAGATGAAGTTGTCTCTCAAGGGGGAGAAATACTAGATTCAGATGATGAAGAACTGCCTCCAAGAGGATAAAAAATTCACATTTATCAAAAATGTAACTTTGCCGGTGTTGAGCCAGAAAATTATGAAGAAGCCATAAAACATGATGTTTGGAAGAAAGCCATGGAAGAAGAAATTCGAATGATTGAAAAAAATAATACATGGGAGCTTGTGGCTATTCTTAGAGAAAGAGAAGTTGTAAGTCTAAAATGGATTTACCAAATCAAACTCAATCACGAAGGAGATATTCAAAAGCACAAAGCAAGGTTGGTTGCTAGAGGTTTCACGCTAAAACCAGGTATTGATTTTATGAAACTTTCTCTCCAGTTGCTCGTCTTGAAACAATTAGAACTGTAATTGTTGTTGCTGCACAAAAGAACGGAAGATATTTTAACTTGATGTTAAATTAGCATTTCTGAATGGAAAACTTGATGAAGAGATTTATGTTGAGCAATATGAAGGATTTTTTGCTCAAGGGGTAGAAGAAAAGGTGCACAGGCTAAAAAAATGTCTTTACGGGCTGAAGCAAACTCCAAGAGCCTGGTATAATGAAATTCATACATACTTTCTGAAAAATAATTTTCAGAGAAGTAAAAGTGAAGTTACTTTGTATGTGAAGAAAGAACATGACAGCATTATCATTATTTGTCTCTATGTGGATGATTTGATCTTTACAGGAAATGATATAAAGATGATGCAAACTTTCAAACAAGATATGATGCAAGCTTATGAAATGAGTGATCTTGGGTTGCTAAATTATTTCTTGGGCATTGAAGTTTCTCAAGTGAAAGAAGGAATTTTCATTTCTCAAAAGAAGTATACTAAAAGTATTCTTCAAATTCAAAATGATGGATTGCAGGTCTGTGGCCATACCATTAGCAACAAATGAGAAGTTTAGAAAAGATGACGGAGAAAAGAAAGTTAATAGCTCACTATATAGGAGTTTGATTGGAAGTTTGCTATATCTTACTTCAACAAGGTCATATATTATGTTTGTTGCTTGTTTATCATTCAGATTCATGCAAGAACCAAGTCACGTGCATTGTGGAGCTGCAAAGTGTGTTCTACGCTACTTGCAAGGAACAATGGATTATGGGATAATGTACAAATTTGGTGGAGATTTGAACTTAATTGGTTATTTTGATAGTGATTGGACTGGAAGTATAAATGACATGAAGAGTACTTCTAGTTAAGCTTTCTTATTTTGATCAAGTATTTGTTCTTGGTTATCAAAAAAGCAAAGTGTTGATGCTCAATCACTGCCGAAGCAGAATATGTTTCAGCATCCAAGGCTACTTCTCAAGCTATTTGGCTTAAGAGAATATTTGATGACATTGGTGAAAAACAAAAGAAAGGACTGTTATGTATTGTGATAACAAATCAGCAATTGCAATTGCCAAGAATCCAGTCATCCATGAAAGATCAAAGCATATTTCAATCTAGTATCATTTTATCCGAGAAGCACAAGAGAAAGGCAAAATTCATTTGCATTATTGTAAGATAGGAGAACATCTTGCTGACATCTTCACCAAAGCACTTCCTAGAGAAAAAATTTTCTATCTTCGAGAACACATTGGAGTTATCAAGCAAATGCATTAAGGGGGAGAGTTGGAATTAATGCATCAATGTTTAGTCTTCCAAAATTGTCTCGTATTTTTTCAAGAAGTCTCTTCAGAATTTCATAGTACATCTATCTAGTAAATTGTGATACATGTATATAGTTATTTGTGCAAGACTTTTTATTTTCTTTTTTGAGTAGTATAAATGGTGATGTAGTTGATGATTGTAATCATCTCAAGTAGCCTATAATAAACTTGAGCATTCTCTAAAGATATTATTTTCCTTCCATATTTCCTACATTTTAAACAGTAAAAAGTATGTGTATGAAACTAAATTCTAAGTCAAACACTTTATATGCTAAACGGTAAAAATATATTTTTTTAATTTACTAGGGGGTTATCAGTTACTCGTTAAGAAAAGACATCAACCCGTCAAAAAGCAATACTTGATAGTAAAAAATCCGAACTGCTACCGAAACCACCAAATAAATAACTCATTACCAATAAATCAATATTTTTTTATTTGATTTTAAACTATCATACTCAAATAAATGGGTTAAATTGAATTTGGGAATATTGAATCGAATTGAGTTAAAAAAAACGAGTCATGTTACTTGGATTGAAGTGGACTAAATTCCCAATCATAGCCCATTCTACCAAATTCTCTTTAAGTTTATTCTTTTATTTGTGTACTCTAATAACACTTCTTTTCTTATATATGATTGTACATAATACATCAACAACAACAACATATTAAACAAAATTTTACATGGATCAATTTAGACAATATATTAACCTAATCTTAAAATAGGTTAAATTAAACATATTAAATTAAATTTAATTAATAAAATAAACAGGACTAACCAGTCTAAATATAAGCAAATTAAAGAAATCAATGATTTTATATTATTATGAGCTGATTTTACTCCGTCCAAAAATTAAATCTCATCATACTTGTTTATGTATTTTGTTTTTGACAGGTAGGACCATTATCTCGTGACTAATCCTGACTGTTTCATTATTATCAATACATAAACACGAGCATCAAAATACTAAACTTGCCAAAAATAATTGGTGAAGATCCATTTCTACCAAGGACGCTTAATTCGGTAAATTATTTTGAGGAATGATGTTGTCCTTGCTGTTTTCTTGAATCTAAAATTGTTAATCTTGCATTTTGAGCAATTTTATTAGAAACTTGAAAATATTTGATGAAAATTCAAATCTAATCTAATTTCATGGCTAAATATATATTTGAAGAAAAAATTCTCAAAATCCATATATTTGTTGTCTAATAGCAAATTAAAACACTAAACCTTATGATCTCTGGGAGATTAAGTATCTCAACTATTATGTATTTGATGATTGTGAAAAGGAGAAATAAAGAGTAGTATTTATATAGTTATGTGAGGAGAGCTTAACAGTTTGTTTCTGAACTTCATGGGCAGTTAGCGTTCATATATTATCACATGTTGATATTACTACACATTTAAAATTTGTGATTTCAGTTTTTCACCTTTTCTATTGGGAATGTATTCATCCCCTCCATCTCCCAGTTCATAGTTCAACTTGACATATGAAATTTAAAAAATTACGCGACATTTTTAAGTTTTGGAGTCTTAAATTTAAAAATGTATAGTCTTGTAAATCTTGCAACCCTGTAAGGCTGTTGGAATTGGAAAACTTAACAATTTTTTTAAAATAAAGACATCTCTGAAATAACATACTTAAGCTGAAACAGAATAATTTCTTTTTTTAATTTCTTGTATAAAAGAAATGTGGAACCTGGTTCTATCACAACACACTTCAACCTTTGTTTAAGACATTTCTAGTTTCTGGAGGGCAGCAGATTACTATGTTGTTCATCTTGTATTCTTAATATACTTAGAACAAATATTTGAAGAAATAGGTAATAAACAACAAACTTTAAAGAGTATTTTCAAAACTAGAAAATGTAAGACTATCAAATAAAATAGAATCACAAACTGATTAGAAACATTATAAAAATATTTTTCTCAAAGAAAGAAAATAGAGCTCACTGAGTGGTGTCCCCTTAAATAAAATTATTTCCCTGAAGTACCCGAGGTTAACGGAATATATCCTTCAAGGAAAGAACAATCTTACTCACCGGTGGATCGGTACCTAAACCCACGATGTCAACGAATCACTCAACGATAGTAGAATACTCACTGAATACTAGATTTAGTAGTAGTAGAAGAAGTCCCAAGAAAACGGTTCAACTAAAATGAGAGGAAATCCCTCAATTTGTAGAAGACAAAGGGTAGAGTAAAAAGCTTCTTATTATGCCTTACCGAAAAGGTCACAAACCTTTGAAAATGTCACAATCTTTCGGAAAGATCACAATCTTTCATAAAAGTCACAACATTTTATAATAGTCACAACTTTTCATAAAAGTCATAAATTTTCATAAAAGTTGTAATCTTCATAAAAGTTGCAACTCTTCATTTTCCATCCACACCTTTTAAAATCCAACAATCCCCCGCATGATTGGGGAATGACTCCAAAACAAAGAAACGGGCAAGTATGTGTACTTTACAAGAAAGAATTTATTGCATCTGGATAAGTAAATTTCCCCTTGTACTTTCCGTGGTGAACATATGTAGGATATACTCGGTCAATCGGTAGATGTAATATCTTTGAACAGTCGAACTTTGGTATATACCAAGACAATCATATGTCACACAATTAATCCTTTACCGTTTATGATTTTTACCGTTTATGATTCTTTGGATTGTGTTCGTTTTAGTCATGAACACCTCCTGGTTTCATGAGTGTATAGAGAATAGGATTTTGACTATAATTCTCTTTGAAGCGGCTTACACTTCACAGTCACATAGGTGATTTATAACCGTGTTATCGCGTAGATACACTATTTGGTCAAATCTGTCAAACTTAGAAAATCATTAAAAACATTAAGTTTTATTAACTCATTAACAAGCCTTAGTTTTGTATCCCTGTTCCTGAGCATTGTCTTCATCATGAGAATGAATTGAGTTTGTTGAAAATATTGAACCGTCAGTCACAACTTTGTTTTTCTCCTTGAATCTAGTTCTTTGGATCTCAAGTCTGCTAGCTAGAGTTACCTCCATGATGACTTGTCTTAAGACATAAACCCATTCTCTTACATGATGTTTAATCTTTCTCTCCATTTAGGCCTTTTTGTAAGTGAATCCAACACATTATCCTTTGAATTTACATAGTAAGTTTTGATAATTCCACTAGAGAATAGTTTTCTAATGTATCATGTCTGTGTCCTATATGACGAGACGTTCCATTACATCATGCTCCATGCCTACCTATTGCATCTTGACTATCATAGTGTATGCATACTAATGTCAATCATTTGGGTCAAAAAAGAATATCTATCAAGAAATTTCGGAGTCTTTCAACTCATTCTTCGACCTTATCTAGAGCACCTAGATTAGATATCATTGTAAATCTAGTGATACATGTCTTCTTGTTTTGGAAGTAACCAGAGTAAATACATATCCACTTGTGAAGTTTACTTCATTTGTCTGGTGATCAGTTATGCATCACTATATTCTTTCAATACTATGGGATATTGTTATAATGCAAGCCATAACTTTGAGTATATCTTAGATATTCCAAAACTTTTTTTCATTTTCATTCAATGAGTTCAATTGGGATCACTCGTGAACCGACTCAATTCATTAATAGCACATGTTATATTTGAATGCACACACTTCGTGATATACATCATACTTCTTTATACTCTAGCACAATCCAATTGGGAGTCATTTTTGTCTTCACTCATTTGAAATGCAAATCTTACATTTATTGGAGAATTGAAAATATTGAAATCTAAATACTTAAACTAGTCAAGTACATTTTCAATGCAATGAGACCGTGAAAGTGATAAACATTAGGAGTTCTAAGGATTCTTATCCCTAAGATCGTATCAACAACTCCAACATTTTTCATATCAAACTTATTTTCTAGCATACGTTTTGTAGCATTTATGTCATTAGTATCTCTATTGATGATCATCATATCACTAATGTACAAACAAATAATGACCATGTGATTTTAATGTGAACACATTTTTCACTTCTATCACTCTTAATTCCATTTTCCAACATAGTGGTTAAATTTCTTATGTCATTGTTTGGGTGCTTGTTTTAGTTCATAAAGTGACTTAACAAGTTCACACTCTTTCTTTTCTTTTCTTTACCAGGAACCACAAAACCCTCGAGTTGTTTAATGTAAATTTCTTCCTCTAATTCTTTGTCTATGAGAGTTGTTTTCCCATTCATTTGATAATTTGGGATTTATATACCACAACTAACACAATTAACATCTAAATGAATGTAATTTTAGTTACTGGCAAGTATGTGTAGAAAAGATCAAGACCTTGTTTTTGTCTAAAGCCTTTGACAAAAAGTCTTGTTTTATATCTGTCAACAGTTCAATCAAATTTTATTTTTCTCCTAAGGATTCGCTTTAAATCCAAAGATTTATTTCATGGAGGAAGATCAACCAACTTCCAATAGGATTCTCAACATTAAGTCAATCTCAGTATTGACACCATTTATTCAAAATGATGAGTCTACAGAAGACACAAGAATGGTACAAAATCATATTCGAAGGAAGTATATGTCCTATTGACATTTACTACGCCATATCTTTATTAAGAACATTCTTTTTTTGTTCTTTCCAAGGTCGTTTAGACCTTTCACTAAACTAATCAAATCTAATTTTATATTCCACAGTCTTAGATCCTATCTTAATCCTTTTAGGAATAGGAAATTGGATATTGGTTGAGTGAGTGATCAACCTATAACATAAGCCACTCCTGAGATACTCTATCCATCAACTCGATACCCAACATAATCAGCATCACTAGGTTCTCCAAATCAAAAAGTCTCCTGATGCACAGAATTAAACCAGGTCCTTGTTTTCTTCAAGTGTCTTCAGATTCTCTTAGAAGCAATTGTTGAAGAGCAACTTGTACAACCTATCAACTTTTTTGTGAACTGAGTGTCATACTTTGCTTCTTGCAGACTAAATTTGATCAGCTTCTTCATTCTCACCTAAAGAATTCACATCATTAGCTTGAACTACATCATCTTTGTTCAGCACTGTCGAAAGGACCGAGTCCCTCATCAGGTTCATCATCTGCATCAGCTACCTTGAGATTGCTGGATTCATGAAGAGAATGTTCTTCAGCAAGCTCACTATTTAGACAATCTCTCTGATTTTGAAGCAGCCCTTCCATCTCAGAGTTTTTCTTTCTTTTTCGACTTTTCTTTAAGACTCATCAAAAATCGCATGAACATCTTTTCAATACAAACATTTATACGCCGATTAAGCCTTGTTGGAGTAAGAGTATCCCACACATACTCTTTCAACATATTGAGATTACACTACTCAATATCATCATATTTGTCACAAAACATGTTACATTCATCACTTCAGCCCGAATAATCTTGAAATATTAAAAGCCTGCGTATTTTACCTAAATTTTTGACAGATATGCTTCTCCTTAACATCATCTTCACAACCTTTGTCATCTGCAAATATCATTTTATGTAGATTGGGACTAGGTCCCCTGACACAGGTTTGTGCAGCAAAGCAACACTCATGAGCACGTCTCTTGAATCATACCTCAGCATTCTTACCTCGAGGATTAAGTTCAATAAGACTGTCACAACGAGCAGTAAAAAATCATCAATTAACATGTTCTTGCATCTCTTTTATATCAAGATCATTGCTTGAGAGAGAAAGTTTGTGACAAAACAATTATGTTATTAGAGCTTAGCTTCATTTCATTCATCACAAACCTATATCAAGAATGTAGCATTTCTTGCCATTTGCCAAAATAGACACCTCCCCCTTGAAGTTTTTTGAGAGAGGAGAAGTTTTGTAACCTTCTTAGTCATGTGCTTTGAGCATCTGTTGTTTATGAACCATCATTGACTTCTTACTCTCTTCTACACAAGAATTACTTGTTAGACTTGGGAATCCACTTCAAACAGAGTTCCCAGGGGCAAAATGTTGTCAAATCTAAAAAATTTAGCAGGAGGACCAGGTCCTCATTTTATTTTGTTGATCATTTTCAGATCGCATAAACTTCATGTGCCTTTCTTAGATCTTTTCAATTTCTTACAATTCTCTTTTAGATGACTACTTACGCCCACAATGAGTGCATAAGAGATTATCAGCTATAAACACAAATTTATTGTGAGGATTATAAGAAAGTTCTATCGGTCCACATCCCAACCCCTTCTTGCCAATTGAAACCCTGACTACAAAAGTTAGAGAGAATTTGGAGGAGTCAGTCCACCTTAAAGATTGATTTAAATCTTCCCTTACCTTGGTCAAATCTCTCCTCAGTTGAGCATTTGCTTTAAGAAAGGTGACTAGCTTAGACTCCGAAGTCTTAAGTTTTTCTTCCTGTTCCTCTTCAAATACACTAAGCTTTCGGTTTCCACCCTTAGAGGTATCAGGTCCCTCATTGGGTTCCGGATCATCGGTCTTAAGGATACCAATCCGGACACTCAATTCAGATAACTAATATTTAAGAATTGAATTCTCATCCTCACACAAACTTAATTTTTCATTCAACATTAAGTTTTCAGTGGTTCTTTCATCAACAGAGTTAATAAGCAGGGCAGCAAGTTTCCTCAAATTTATAATGGGAAGACTATCTAAATCATTTTTAAGATAAAAAAGAGTTACCTCATTTAGATACTCTTCATCATCATATTTTGCCATTAATGAGAAAATTGAGTTGAAGACATTTTCATCATCTTCAAAAACCATCATTAAGACATCCTCATGGTTTTCTGCATCTTCTTCTAACTCGCTTGAATCATTTCCCCATACATCAAAGGCCTTTTTACCATCTAATAAACATGAGACTTCCTCCTAACATCATCTGGGACCAAGTCTTTGTAAAATCTGGGTTCATGAGATTCTTTTGTTTGACCAGGACAATCTCTCATGAAATGGCAAGGCTTGCCACATTTATGACAGAGATCGTTTACAATCGTAGTTCTATTGGTAGATGATTTCTTCTGAAAACCTCCATGTTTTTTTATAATCTTCTGAAAAATCGCTTAGTAATGTAAGCCATTGGGTCCTCCTCCTCAACAACTTCAATTTTGGAAGAAGTGCTTAAAGCAATGGACTTATCCTTCTTCTCTTCCTTCGCTGTAGTTCCCTATTTTGTGTTTAACTCATTGGTTTGCATATTCCAAATCAACTCGTCCATTGGAAGAGTCATCAGATCCTTCGCTTCTGTGATTGCATCCACCTTTTTTTCCCACATTTTTGGAAGAACTTTACGAAATTTGCGAACTTGCTTGTAAACTGGAATGCGTTCTCCCAATCCTCTGAGTTCATTAATGATAGGAGTGAAACGAGAGTTCTTCTCAAAAATGGTTTCACCTTCTTTCATCACAAAGTTCCCATATTGAGTGGTAAACATGTCAACTTTCGAATCCTTCACTCATTTAATTACTTCATGAGCAGTTTTAAGACAGTCCCAAATTTCTTTGGCAGTCTCACAAGCGGAAATCCGATTGTATTCATCAGCTCCAATTCCACATACCAAGATATTCTTGGCTTTATATCTTTTTCCTGTCAGCTTCATTGTACTTTTTCCTAGTCTTGACCACGGTGGTGGTTAGCTCACCATCCTTCACTTCCTTGGTAGTAATATAAGGGTCATCCAGAATAACGTCCCACAGTTGGGTGTCCTCGGCATTGATGTATTCGTTAATTCTATTTTTCCACGACCCATAGTACTGTCCATTGAAGAGTGATCGCCTGATTAACGATTGTCCTTCTTTAATATTTGGTGGTGCATCCATTCCGTTATGATATTTCCTTTTCTTGGTGTTAACCAAAGTGAAAAGTCAAGATCTAATACCACTTGTTTGAAAGTATGTGTCCACTTATATTGATGGGACCAGGTCCCCGGTGTAGTAAAGTCAAACAAAAAAGAACAAATACAGAAACATAAACATTGACAAACAACTTTACGTGAAAACCTTTTTGCTCAAGGGAGGAAACTCACGACATGTTCTCATCAGGACATTTCAAACCACTTTCACTAATCCTTAAAAAGTAAAAGTAAAAGTCGGTTAGAACAAGAAATTAGCCTGCTAATCTCCCCACTAAGTAATACTCCTTATCACTTAGCTAAGCCTGAGCAGATAAAACACTGTTCTTTACACTAATCCTACCCAATTAATATAGATTTAGAGTAAGAACATAAGTTACCCTAAACCTAGCCATTACAATGATTCACCAAAGTTTGAAACGTTTCTTTCACAATTGAAACGAACCCTACAATGTAAGAGCGATTACAAGAAACTTAATACAACAAATACAAAATACAATAAATACACTTTTATCGATTCCTTTTGCAGTTCTTGAAGCTTGAAATTTCTCTCTATGAATGAATAAATGAATCTTGTTATTTTTCGTTTGATATATACCATGAAGAATTATTACCCATCAAACAAAAAATCTCGTTGCTTTTGATTGGTGAAATACTCTGCTGCTTCACCAACTTTCTGACGCAGACACCTTTTACAGCTGTCCAATATTTTTGATAACTGGATGAGTTTCATTCTCTGCAGAGGACCAGCTCCCTATACTTTGGGGCAGATCATCAAAATATCTAAGAGCGTAAACACTTATAAATTTTCACCATTTTGATGATGACATACAACCTGCATAATCATCACGTGAGTTTACAATCATTCATTTATATGGCCATACACAGTAAGAATTATTCATATGGTCAATGAACTCTCTTTCACTCTATCAAATCTGTTGATTTGAGTAAAGTTCTTTCTTGAAGATGACTTTCTCTTTGCAAGCTTATGAATTTTCAGAGAAAATCCAAATTTAGTTTTCCAAATCTTGAGTTTGTGTCATGTGTTAAGAGATTATATCAAAATGAAGAAAAACTCGTTTGGACCACCAACTGGCTGAGAGCCTGCTTTTCTGGAAGGATGTAAACCTACCACATCAGAGGTGGTAGCTATTCTGAAAGTTGTCTTGTCGTCCTTCACATACACAGTCTTACAGGGACCACGTCCCTTGCAAACATCTTTATAAATTCTTGAAAGGTTTCCTCGCTGACTCTCGTTTGTGAATGAAAAAATTTAATATGATGTTTGTCATGTTGAAAATATCATCCATAAATAGTTATTATACTTTGGATAAACACCTTCGTTCATTCTGATTGGTGCAGTTAGCTGACGCCTCTCCAACCTCTGACACAACAACTTTACAGTTGTACCCCATTGTAGATCCGGACGAGAGTATTCAGACAGGTACCAAGTCCCTTCTGTGAGGATCATCAAAACACCTAAAATATATAAGATATGTTGCTTCATTCAACAGATTCACTTGGACAATCAATAAAAATACCATTCTTGAGCCGATTGACAAAGTCATCCCCCAAAAAAATCCACTGCATGCCCATTCCTACTCGACTGGTCTATATCCAAACAAACTTAAATATTTGACTATTTTAGGTTGATAGTGAGCATTCTCATGTGCTAATTTGCCACATTTATTTTTCTTCTGACTGAAATACGATGTTAAGAAAATAATGTGTCATTAATTTATTGATTTTTAATGAATGAATGAGTATGGTATGTCATTTATAAAACCAAACAATATTCTCGTAACAACAATCAACGGTGTAGGAAGTACAATTGAGTTAATATATGTGCTTATATTTCTTTTGTATGCACTCAATAATCAAAACAGAAAAATCATAGCTATATTCGTTTTAGTCCTTGTCGCTTTTGTTGGCGCAGTATGTTTTCCATGGAGAAAATAGAAAGTTCTTTTGTGTGGTATGGTTGTCACCATATATTGTTATGTATGCATCTCCTCTCTCTATTGCGTTTGGTATGAATTAAGGAAAATATTTTCGGAGAAAATAAGTAGATTTTTTATTTATTTTTTTCATGTTTGTTTGATAAGTAGAAAATATTTTTTGAAAAAGAATTTTAGTGTTTGATTTATGAATGAAAAATATTTTGAGAAAATATCTTTTACTTTTACGACAAAGCTAAAATAATTTTTGAAATTGAAATATTTTTAAAAAAAATTAATTTCATTTTTTTTGGGGGGGAGGGGGGAGGGGTAGGGATGAGATGGGTAAACAAATAAAAATTGAAAATATTTTTTAAAAACAAACTTCTTTTTTTTGTGAGGGATGAGGTAGCTTATTGGGGGTGGGGGTGTCGCTTGTAGGAGGTGGGGTGGGTGATAAAATAAAAATATGTAGTTTAAAATATTTTTTAAG
>NC_028648.1:41349162-41358502 GCF_001406875.1 Solanum pennellii | reverse complement strand
TTTTGGGGGGGGGGATGGTAGGGGGCTGGTGGGGTTGAGGGTAGGGGTGAGGTGAAATCTAAAAATTTGAAATTGAAACATTTTTAAAAAACAAACTTAAAAAAATAAAAAATTGAAATGAGAAATATCTTTTGAAAACAAACTAAAAATCTAGTTGGAGGGCGTTGGGGTTTGGCGGGGTGGGGTTCAAAGGTAGGGGTAGGATGGGGTGAAAAAAATAAAAATTGGAAATAATTTTTAAAATCATTTATTTGAAGTTTTGATGATTTGACAAAACACAGGGTTCTTATGAAGGTACCTGGTTCTCAGCTCAAACTGTTTTTTGACTGCCAGCTGAAGAAAGTACAAATAGTTGGTGCACAGGTTCCAACAGCGTCAGAAGCGTCAAAAATCTTAACCAATGGCATGGGTTTAAGGATAGTGACCTTTCTATACAAGGACAACATCTTCATACACTTAGTTTTTTCAACTTGAAAAAACACATTCAAGAACTCTTGCTAAGGCTTAGAAAATCAAGAAGAAAGAAATATTCCAAACAACTCAAGCTCAAGAGAACATAATGTGGAGTTGTTTAGAAATACTTTCTTCCGATCATACATTGTGAACTGATCCTAAAACTATAAAGGATATTGTGTGGTTTGATCTGGAAATTCTAAGTTATTTAGTTAAACTAATTTAGGTGGCAACTTGTGTATTGCTTAGAAACATCTAAATCATTAGTAGGTTGATGGTTTAGTGGGCAGTCTGTAAGATTGCTTAGAAAATCCTATGTTGTCTAGTGTGATAGCTTAGTGGGTAGAGTAATATTTACTTAGGCTCATTAAGCAATAGAGATATTGCTTGATAGTGAGATTAAAAACATTTTCTCACATTTTGTGTAACCGGTTTCCTTTTGCTTTTGAAGATTAGTGAAACGGTTTTGAAAATCCTGTGAGACAGGTCGTGGATTTACTCCCTTGAGCAAGGAGGTTTTCACGTAAAACTCCTTGTGTCATTAAACTGCATTTTCTTACAGCTATTACATTTTTGTGTGTCAAGGGACCCGGTCCATTGACTTGTTCTGGACGCAAAGATTCTAAAAAGTGGTATTAGAGCAGGTACTTTTTATCTGGTTAATACCAAGAGAGTGATTCCTGTTCTTGAATTGCTGCTCCACTCAATCTAGAAGAGGGTCTGTCTTCGACTCGACCTCTTCATTTCAATGGCCACTTCTATAGTTGGTGGAAAGTTAGAATGCATGATATCCTTATGGCTGAAGACAGTGAACTGTGTACATTGTCTTAGATGGACCATTTATTCCAATACGTGAAGAAAAAGATGGTAAAATCACTAGACTTGTTCCAAAGCCCAGACATAAATACGATGAACCTGGCAGAAAGAAGATTGAAAAGGGATACAAAGCCAAGAAGCTACTTCTCTGTGGTATAGGTCATGATGAGTTTAATCGTGTCTAAGCTCGTGAATCAGCAAAGGAGATTTAGGATTGCTTGAAAACAGCTCATGGAGGAACTGAACAAGTAAAAGAGTCAGAGATTGATATTCTTACCTCTCATATGAAAATTCCAAAATGAGAGAAGGTGAAACCATTCATGAGATGTTCACCAGACCGTCATCAATCACAAATGAGTTAAAAAGTCTTGGAGAACCCATTAATATGAGCAAGCAAGTCAGGAAAGTTCTTCGAATCCTTCCCAAGTCCTGGGAAAGCAAGGTAGATGCTCACTGAAGCAAAGGATCTGAAGGTGTTGTTCTTATTGGAAATCTCAAGACTCATAAGATGAACCGAAGTTATGATCAGTCAAAGAAGGAAACCAAGAAGGATAAGTCTTTAATGCTGAAATACAGGTCTGAAGAAGACTCCAGTGAAGATGATGATATGCCTTACCTCATCAAAAGGTTTCAGAAGATTGTGAGGAAAAACAAGGGATAAGGGAGCAAATGTTCCACGAACTGCAACTCCAAATGATACCTGTCATAAGTGTGGAAAGGATGGACATTTTATAAGAGAGTGTCCATTACTCAAAGCTGAAAACAAAGAATATCAAAGACCAAGAGGCGAGAAAGAAAAGCGTAGGGACCTGGTACTTGATGAAAATGATCGAAAAGCTGCAGGTAATTATGTGGTCAAGAAAGCTCTTGCTGCATGGGGAGATTCTTTGAGTGATTCAAAAGACTCTGATGAAACCAATGATGAATTAATGAAGGTGGTTTATGATAAGGATAATATATTCAATGAAATGTATGCTTTCATGGCTAAGTCAAATGATGAAGATGATGAGGATAAGGTAACTCTTCTTGATTTTAAGCAAAATCTGAATACTTATTCTCTTAAAAGACAGAGAAAATTAGCAAATGTTTTGATTGATTCTGTGATTGAGTTAACTTCTGAAAGAGATTCCATGAATGCGAAGTTTGAAAGTTTATATGAAAACAGAGATAAAATGGGTGAGAAAATGTCACTAATTGAAGACAAAATGACTGTTCTAGAGTCTGAAAAACTAGAACTCAAAAAACAATTGCATCTGATGACTGAGTAGTCTGACAAAAGAGAAAGGAAAGTCTACTAGCTTACAAGTTGAACTGGAAGAAAAATTGAAAACTATTGAGAATAATCTTGTTTTAGCTTTGGAAAAGAGCAATAGCCTAGAGAATGATATTGCCAAACTTAAGGATACACTTTCAAATTCCCTTAAATGGACAAAATCTTCTAAGCTGCTTTAAAATGTGACAAATCATAGCAACTACAACAAAAAGGGTTTGGGAAGCTTGAATATTACTCCTTCTTTCAATCCTCACAGTAAATATGTATTTGTGTCTGATAATTTTTTATGTCTTCGCTGTGGTAGAAATGGGGATTCAAAAAGAGAATGCACAAAAAAGAAAAGGATTTCAAAAGGGGGACCTGGTCCTGCTCAAAAGCTCTTGATAAAAAAGAATCTCAAATTACCTCACTGGCAAGAAACACCTTGATTACTCCTTTATCTGGCTTCTGGGAACTCAAATTGAAATGGGTTCCCAAGTCTAATAAGTGATTCTTGCTGCAGGTGAGTGAGAGGAGTAGCAATCAACGTTGGTTCATGGATAGTGGATGCTCCAAACATATGACTTGAGATACAAAAAACTTCCTCTCGTTCAAGGCACTTCCAGGTGGATGTGTCTCTTTTGGTGATGGAAATAAGGGGTATAATTTAGGTGTTGGCAAAATGAGAAAAACTCTTGAAGAATCCATTGATAATGTGTACCATGTCAGTGGGTTGAAGTACAATCTTCTGAGTGTGTCTCAAATTTGCGACAATGGAAATGAAGTAAAGTTTACATCTGAGATGTGTGCTATAGTTAATCTGACTAAAAGAAAGTGATTTTCACAACTCAAAGATGTAAAAACATGTATGTGGCAAACTTAGAAACATCTCATGGAGATGATGTAACATGTATAGGTGCTCAGAATGAAAATGCTGATCTGTGGCATCGGAGACTAGGTCATGTTAGCTCATCTTTATTGAATAAGCTGGTTTCTAAAGACCTGTTACTAGGTCTGCCAAAGCTGAAATTTTGTGAAAGTAAAATCTTTGAAGCGTGTGTAAAAGGAAACCAGATCAGAACATCCTTGAAGTCAAAGAAGTAAGTGACCTCATCAAGAGTATTAGAGCTGCTGCACATGGATTTATGTGGACCCTTGAAAGTTCAAAGTAGAAATGGAGAGAAATACATTGTGGTGATAATTGATGATTACTCAAGGTTCACATGGACAAGGTTTTTAAGATAAAAGGCAGACACACCAGATGAATTGATAGTGTTTTTCAAAATGATTCAAACAAAATTGAATCAAGTGATAGCTAGGATCAGGTCTGATCATGGAACTGAGTTTCAAAACTCAAAAATTGATCAATTTTGTCTGAAAAATGGCATAAGGCACAACTTCTCAGCTCCAAGAACTCCTCAGCAAAACAGAGTAGTGGAAAGGAAAAACAGAACCTTGGTAAACATTGCAAGAACCATGATTATTGAGTCAAATCTTCCAAGAAATCTAGTTGCATTTTCAGCTTTTATCTAATCAATTGAGCCTAAGAATGTAAAAGAGGTTGTGTGATGCCGATTGGGTTAACTCAATGCAAGAAGAACTATATCAGTTTGAGAGAAGCAAGGTATGGTACGTGGTCCCACGACCTGCTGACAAAACAATTATAGGAACCAGGTGGGTGTTCAAAAATAAGCTTGATGAAAATGGTGTGATTACAAGGAACAAATCCAGATTAGTTGTTCAAGGATATAATCAAGAAGAGGGCATAGACTATGATGAAATGTTTGCACCAGTTGAGAGAATTGAGGCTATAAGAATTCTTATAGCCTTTGTTGTGCTTTCATGGGTTTCAAGCTGTATCAAATGGATGTCAAAAGTGCGCTCCTAAATGGAGACTTAAAGGATGAGGTGTTTGTTAAACAACTTCCTGGTTTTGAAGATGCTTAGCTACCAAATCATGTGTTCAAATTGAATAAGACCTTGTATGGGTTAAAACAAGCTCCCTGAGATTGGTATGAAAGATTGTCAGAATTCCTATTGAAAAATGGCTTCAAAAGGGGGAAAATTGACACTACCTTGTTGTTAATGAAAAGAGAACAGGAAGTACTTGTCATACAGGTATATGTGGATGACATTATCTTTGGAGCTACATCGAAGCACTTGTGTGAAGAATTTTCATCATTAATGGGAAAGGAGTTTGAGATGAGCATGATGGGTGAACTGACTTTCTTTTTGGGGCTACAAATTAAGCAGTCATCAGAGGGAATCTCAATTAGTCCGGAGAAGTATACGAAGGAGTTGCTGAAGAAATTCAACATTTTTGATTCCAAACCTATAGATACTCCGATGGGAACAAATTCCAAGCTTGTAGCAGATGAAGCTGATTCTCTTGTTAATCAAACCATGTATAAAGGCATAATTGGATCCTTGTTGTATCTGACTGCTAGCAGACCTGACATCGTATACAGTGTTGGAATGTCTTCTAGATTCCAAGCATGTCCTCGAGATTCACATTTAAAGGTTGTCGAACAGATTCTGAGATACTTGAAGAAAACAGGGGACCTGGTCCTTTTCTATCCAGCTGGTGACTCTTTTGACCTTGTAGGCTTTGCAAATGCTGATTTTGCAGGATATCAAGTAGACAGGAAGAACACTTCAGGGATGCACATTTCCTTGGATCCTCTCTTATTTCTTGGGGAACAAAGAAACAGAATTCAGTGGCTCTTTCAACAGCTGAAGCCGAATGTGTAGCAGCAGTTACATATTGTTCACAACTGTTGTGGATTAAGCAACATTTAGAGGAATTCGGAGTAAGCATCAAGTCAATACCTCTTATGTGTGATAATACAAGTACTGTCAGTATAGGAAATAATCCTATTCAGCATAAGAGAACCAAACACATTGATGTGAGACATCATTTCCTGAGAGATAATGTTGAAAAGGGAAATATTGTGTTGACCTACTGCTCAAGAGAGGAACAAATTGCAGACATCTTCACTTAGACTCTCAGCAAAGATCAGTTTGAGGGTAACAGGTTGAAGTTGGGCATGCTGAATTCAAATTGATCTCAAAGTCATTCAAGCATAAAACTTCCTTGGTGGCTAAAATTTGTAGCGCAGGTATCCTCTTTATTAATAATAATTTGTCTCAGTAAGATCAATGTTGTACCTATTGCATGTATACATTCATAAAAGATTGGAAAAGGCAAAAACATGGCTAGAACCATTCAGGAATGGTGCTTAAGTTGCATTAAGGGACCTGGTCCCTACATAGGTTAGCTTTCTTTATGATAATTTTAAACTGGCTTACAGAGACTGTTGATATAGCCACGTGTCAGTCATCAGTCATTCTGACCGTTAGTACCATCGCTTAAACTCCAAGCGACGCGTCAAATCATAGGGACCTGGCACCGTTTCACTTTTTGTTTACATCCCTTCTCTTTCCTAAACCTCTTCATACTTTTTTGTAATTTCTCTTCTGAAAACCCTAAAATACTCTCTCTCTCTCTCTCTCTCTCTCTCTCTTCTCTCTGTTGTTGCTACTTTACTCTTCTTCTTTCCTTGATTGAAAAACATGTTGGAACCATCATCCTCATCAAAGAAGATTCTCGCATCTCTGAGTGAGATTGACCCAGTATCTTTTTACACTCCATCATCTTCAGGGTCAAAATCCAAAGTTCCAACAACCTCTGAAATCTATCCTTCTTTAGATAATCATCAAAACCCCATTCATAATATCGATCTAAACAGTCCCAGTCTTCTTCTTGGACCTGGTCCCTATCTAGAAATGCTTTCAGATACCCTTTTTAAGGGAGACTTACTAGAGAGCAAGACATCTGAGTCAAATATCTTGGCTGTGAGTGAAAGACTGGTTATTGAGAGTCTCACTTTGATGAGAGAAGAAGCCAAACTAGAGGAATGTGCAAACCTGCTGAATGACGACATCAGAGAAACCCAACCTGTTTTTGTCAAAACTCCAGATTTTGGGAGATATCCTTCCTCCGACTCATCTAACATAGAGGGTGATAATCGTCCTATTCAGTGGTTGCTGCAGAAGAGAGATGAGAATGTCTCTAAAAAGGGAAAGTAAAAGGTAGTTGGAGGTGATTCTATACGAAGATCGTTTACTAGATACGACTCGAAGAAAATACTGGCTGATGCTATGAAAGCCAGTGGAAAATCCACAGCCAGAAATCGAAGTGCAAGAACCTTCAGAGTGTCAAAATTCCAAATGCCTTCGTCTGCTGTGGTGGAAGTCTCTAGAGGAGAGTCTGATGAGGGATCTGGTAAGAAAAATTCAGAAAAAATGAAAAAAAGTGTACAAAATGAGATGAAAACACAAAACCCACAAAGGTGGCAGTGAAAGGTAAAAGGAAGAGAAAGACATCTGCAAAAGGAACTAAGAAGTCTGAATAGGGACCTGGTCCTCAGGTGCATGTGGATGAAGGCTTGGTCAACAAGCGAGAAATTGTTGATAATTTGAGTAAGCAAACTGTATTGGCTGGAAGGGTGTTTACATAAACATTGTTAATCAACCTGGAATGGACGCTCTTCATGATATTGTAGAGATTCAATCATGGATGCATTTATTTGACTTTAAGTCCTCGTGTTCTTCATGAGGAAGAGGTCCGTGAATTCTATTACAATATTTCATTTTAGAAAGATGGTAGTATACATACCAGAGTGAAAACATTGATGTTCATCTTTATGAAGACCTACTGGGTATAATACTTGGAGTACCTCGAGGAGGTATCAGGTTCGTAGTTGGAAAGGCTTGTTCGGTGGATTTTATAAAGATTTGTTCTAAGCTTCCCACTACCCGATGTGTTGGACTATTCAAGAAATTGTTGAAGAGTGAATACCAATTGGTATTTGAGTTTGTCAACAAAATCCTCCTTCCAAGAACTGAAAAGAGGACTTCAGCAACTTCTGCTGATTTGTTTATCATGAAGTCGTTGTGCAAATTTGAATCTCTGGATCTTCCAGGACTTATGCTCGAAGACATGTAGAAAAATGTCATTGAGAGGAAAGAAAAGCATGGTATGGGTTATGGATACTTTTTAACTAAAGTATTCAAACACTTTAACATTCCGCTTGATGTTGGAAAAGTTGGTACTGTGAAGCAATCTTTATCCGAGTCTACTTTGGTTGAATGTGAATGCATAGATGGGAAGGGAAATTTTAAAAGCAAAGTGTCTCAACTTGTTGAATACCAGGATCAAGTGAAGCATGAGGTGGAAGAGATGACTATGAGGTTGAGTAGTAAGGATGCAGAAATTGATATTCTTAAGGCCGAGCTATTCAAGGCGCAGACTAAGGGACCTGGTGCCTCTGAAGTTCAAGAACTAAAGCAGGAAATGTAGAACTGAGGGCCAAGATTGTTGCTTTACAAGAGAAATCAATCAAGGACAATGATTATGCTAATGCTCGACTTACTCTTTTCATTCAGTCTCTTTCCCATCAGCCTCCCCCCCTTCATAGTCTGTCCTATCATCTCCATGTATGTCTTTTGTGTGGCTTATCTACCAAGTCTTTTGAATCTTAGTTTAATTTTAATGTAATGAATGTTATTTCTGGATTGCTATTAATCTTATTCCTCTTTTGTTATGGACAATGTCTATTGTCAAATGCACTCTTTTATGTTTGAGTGCCTAAAGGCTATGATCTTACCTGACTGTATTATTTATAATATTGGTTTACTGTGTCTCTTTTTTATGATGCCAAAAGGGGGAATTTTATGTGTGGGTGATTCAGGGGGAATGGGGAAATATGTGCTTCAGGGGGAACAACATTGGTGTGTTGGTTTGTGTTACCGCTGGTCTCTGCTTTTGTGAGTTTTCTTCATTTCAGGTGTATGGACAAGCAATTCAACGGGAACAATAAAAGTTGTGATAGTGTGTGATGTTGTCTTGAAGTCTGGAGTATAGTTTGTCATCATCAAAAAGGGGGAAAGTTTTATTTGAAGTTTTGATGATTTGACAAAACACAGGGACCTTATGAAGGTACCTGGTTCTCATGTCAAACTGCTTATTGACTTCCAACTGGAGAACGTACAAATAGTTGGTGCACAGGTTCCAACAACATAAGAAATCTTAACTAATGGCATGGGTTTAAGGATAGTGAGATTTCTATACAAGGACAACATCTTCATACACTTCACTTAGTCTTTGCAACTTGAAAAAGCACATTCAAGAACTCTTGCAAAGGATTAGAAAATCAAGAAGAAGAAATATTCCAAAAAACTCAAGCTCAAGCGAACATAGTGTGTAGTTGTTTAGAAATACTTTCTTCCGATCTTACATTGTGAACTGATCCCAAAATTATAAAGGAATCAGTGTGGTTTGATCTATAAATTCTAAGTTAGTTAGTTAAACTAATTTAGTGGGCAACATGTGTGTTGCTTAGAAAATTATAAATCATTAGAAGGTTGATGGTTTAGTGGGCAGTCTGTAAGAATTCTTAGAAAATCCTAAGTTGTCTAGTGTGATAGCTTAGTGGGCAGAGTAATATCTACTTACGCTTATCAAACAATAGAGTTATTTCTTGATAGTGAGATTAAAAACTTTTTCTCACATTTTATGTAATCGATTTCCTTTTTCTAGTGAAGATTAGTGAAACAGTTTTGAAAATCCTGTGAGACAGGTCGTGGTTTTACTCCCTTGAGCAAGGAGGTTTCCACGTAAAACTCCTTGTGTCATTAAATTGCATTTACTTACAGCTAATACATTTTTGTGTGTCAAGGGACCTGTTCCATTGACTTGTTGTGAACCCACAGATTCTAACAAACATCCTATAACTTTTTTTTTGTGGGGGGGGGGGG
>NC_028648.1:41343393-41349110 GCF_001406875.1 Solanum pennellii | reverse complement strand
GGGGGGGGGGGGTAGGGAGATGGAGGGTGGTATGGGTTGAGGTGGGTAAAATAATAAAAAATTGAAGTTGGAAATATTTTTGAAAAGAGTTTTAATTTTGTGAGGGAGGTCATTCTCCTTAAATTTGAGGAAAATGAGTTGATTTGAAAAACATTTAAGCCAACCAAACATGGGAAAATTAAAAAACATTATTCGAAAAATATTCTTCTTCATACCAAACACACCATAAAGAAGTCATGATTTTCAAATTGATTAAAAGATAACTACTCTGTTGAGAATATAATCAAATAATAAAGGTGTGCACTCTCTGACAACTTAAACTTTTAGATGAGGTGGTCTCAAATACTAAATTGTCCACGCCATTTTAAATGTACCTACAACATCCGAGGTTCATTTCTTATGCTCTGTGGGGCTTTTATTTGAGTTTTCGTATTTTTCTTTAAATTTCAATATAATGTATTGAAATTTAACGTAAATTAAAAACTCGAACTCTACAACAATAGGAAAAGGGTCAAAAATACCCCTCAACTTTGATTTATTATTTGAGTTTATCCTCGCCGTTAAAATGAAGTTAAATTTATCCAACCCTGTTACTAATATCACCAAAATTACCCTCATTAGGCAGAATCCCCAAAATTGACCCAATACCTAATTTTTTTTAAAAAAAAAAATATTCCCTAATTTTAACACAATGACCCGACCCCTCTAGGATAACCCGATACCAATTAACCCTATTACCCATTCCCATTTTCTCTCAAATTTACCCATTAACTTCTCCTCTGATTTTCTACGGCGATCTTGCTCAACAAATCGGATTTTCGCCAACGAAAAGTAAGACTTATGGATTTCAAGTTATATTTTCTTCATCTCTCTTTCGCTCACCTCTAATTATTTTTCTCAGAAAATATCACAAAAGAGTAATTCGTCTCAAAGAAAATCTTCTTGTGTTTTAGTGGTCAAAACACTGATTTCGAGTACTACATCTAATCTGGAAAGAAGATTTTTCAAATGTCCTCGTCCGGATGTATGTATATGAACTGATACTAATTTATTCCTATTTTTTATATGATTTGATATTTCTTCATATGAACTAGTTTCGCATTTCTTCATATGAACTAATTTCATATTTTTCGTATAAACTGATTTAAAGTATCCTTATGCCAGTTTTCTTCATGTGGATATTGGGAATGGAAAGACCAAGTTTTTCCAAAAGTATCTTATCTACGTAATTTAGAGTCGTCGTTGAAAGACGTCAAGATGGAAATGGATAATTTGAAGACTGAAATGGAGAATTTGAATATTGAAATGGAAAACTTGAAGATTGTTGTGACAAAATTGAAGTAGGTCAGTTGTCAGAAAAAATTGCTACATTGGAATCTGGAGTCATCTAATGATTTGGTAGTGGAAAAAGTTAGGACATTTGAAGACAGTTTTTTTGTAATTGTCACCGCAAACACTTTTAAAATAAGTTTTTTGTCCATATATACGAATTATACATCGTGTTCTATAAATGTGTAACGGGGAGATCATAAATGATCAGGTTTTGTAAATGTGCAATTTTGTTCAGGTTTCTGTTAATATATGAATGTGGATAATGAAGAATTTGTTTAGCAAAAAGTTTAAGTTGTCCATGCTGGTTTTGGTGGAGGTCTACCTAAGAACCCTATTTGCAATGTCAATATGATGTGAGATTTTGTATTGCTTTCGATATATTCAGTGCAGGCTCATTGTGATGCAACAATTGCATTTCCCATATTTGTAGCTGAGACATTTGCAGCTAAACAGACTAAAATTCTTCTTTTTGCAGCTATATGGACATTTGCAGACATTTATAGATTGCAGCTGCATTTCCCATGATTTGGACTCAACTTTAGGCACTTACTATTGACCTGTGACATAATTTTTTTCGTTATTTGTTCAAGGTAATGCTTGAATGCTTCTTTTGCTAGTCCGGTTATTTTTTTCGTTAGTGATACTTGTAGAGTATGTTGCTCGAACCCTTCAAAATTGATGTTTTACTCGCATTGGACCCAAAAAAATTACACTATTACTTTCAATTCTGCTGAACTCTCGAGTTCTCATGACTGAATGAACATTGATCTGGGAATTCAACTTTGCATTAGTTATGATTATGATGATAATGAAAAATTGGAGCAGTTTTGTTGTTGTATGACAATAATGAAAGGACCAGTAGTCTTTGTTGGTATAGATGCATTGCATCGAATTTGGTATGTGTGCAGTATAACTAGGAAGCAAAAACATCAGTTACATTAAGCAAATACATTTCCAGAATGGTGCCAAGTTTGAACATTACTTTTAGTGTGTATTACTTCAACTACTAAACATTACTTCATATTATATCAGCGTCCTTCCATTACAACACCAAAATGAAGAACAAAAAGGTCCTCCCATTACAACACCAAAATGAAGAACAAAAAGGGAACCAACATCACAAAAGACACTAACAACTGAATTTAATAAACACTAACAACTGATGCTGAAAGTAAAGACTAACAATTGTTTCCGACAAATTGCCTACTTTTATCTTCAAATTTTTCACAACTATCTTCAACTTCTCCGTTTAATCTTCAAATTCTCCACTAATTCAATCTTCGAATTATTCATTTCCATTTTGAAATCTTTCAAAGACGAATCTAAATTACGTAGATAAGCTACTTCAGGAAAAGCTTGGTATTTCCATTCCCAATATCTATTTGAAGAAAACTGTCATAAGAACACTAAAAATTAGATCATGCAAAAAAATACGAAATCTATACATATGAAGAAATACCAAATCAGATCAGTAATAGGAATAAATCAATATTAATTCATATACTTACATCGGGACGAGGGCATCAGAAAAATCTTCTTCCCGGATTAGATGTAGTACTCGAAATCAGTGTTTCGACCACCAAACAACAAGAACATTTTCTTTAAGACGAAAAACTATTTTGTGACATTTTCATAGAAGAAAAATCAAAGGTGAATGAAAGAGAGATGCTGGAAGAACAATGGGTAGAACAAAAGAGAGATGTCGTATAAAAAAGAATTTGAAATCCACAAATTTTACCTTTCGTTGGTGAAAATTTTATTTGTTGAGAAAGATCGTCATAGAAAATCAGAGGAGAAGTTAATGGGTAAATTTGGGAGAAAAATAGGAATGGGTAATAGGGTTAATTGGGTTAGTTTGGTATTGGGTTATCCTAGAGGGGTCGGGTCATTCGTTAAAAATAGGGAATAAGTTTTTCTTTTTAAAAAAATAATCAGGTAAATGGGTCAAGTTGGGTAATTTTGGGAATTTCGTTTTATGAGGGGTAATTTTGGTGAAATTAGTAACGAGAGGGTAAATTTAACGACAAGGGTAAAATCAAACAATAATCCAAAGTTGTGACAATAATATGATGAATTCCACATATATGGAAGGTAACTACTGTCAAATTTTTTCTTCACCGTAAAAATAGCTATTAAAGATGGAAAATGGCTTAAATGAATTAACAATTACTTTTTTTTTTAACTATAAATTTTAAACCTTTAAACATAAATGAATAGACACTCAAAATAAATATAGAATACCAAACTAAAATAAAAAAAAAGTATATAATAATGGAAGAAAATAGTTGTATGTGGCGTGACGCAAGGGGAGTTGCAAATAGGAGTTTGTCATAATATGAGCCGTTTTTGTTATGTTTCATTTTTCTAAATATTTTCTGTCTCTCTCTACGCTTGCGTTTGTTATAAAATTGTAATCATGATTTTTTGTCTTTTTGCATTTTTATTTTCTTTTTGACTTTTTTTCTCTTAATGTCGGATTTTGCTTCTTTTATAAAAAATATTTTGGATACATAAGAGAGAGATGTGTTTTAGAGGAAATAGGACAATGGATATATAGGAGAGAGATGTACTAAGAGGGGAGGAATGTATTAAAAGGAGGGGTAGGTTCAAGATACACAGGGGATGAATGTATCCATGAGGGATAGATATATAACAGTGAGAAAGAAGTGATGTATCCGAGAGAGGTTCTTTTATTATTATTTTCAAGTGGTAGGGAATCTTAGGGATTATGATAAATAAGATGTGCATTTGGGTAGTTTTCCTAATGGCATAATACATAAATGTGCCTTTTAACATGGCTTCAAAACACATTATGCACTTCAACTACATTTGAATGTGCACAAATAGACACTTAAACTTGTATAAAGTTGAACAAATAGACACGTATGTCCTACATGTCATTTTTTGTCCTACGTGGTATCCTACGTGTATTGTGCCATTTAGGACTCATGTTTTTATTTATTTAAAAGTTGGATAATTAAAGTGTCTGTTTGTGCATTATGAAAGTTGGAGATCAAAGTTAAAATATGAAGCCAAGTTTAGGATCCAATATATGTATTATGGCTTTCCTATTTACTATTAACCATATATTTAGCTATAATATTTACTATAGAATAAATGTTTATTCAATTTTAATAGATCATATATTTGTTTATGGTGTCTATTATTATATAGTATTGATTTAGTGTTACTATGTTATTTTTTTCGTTGTTTTTATGATTTGTCTAGATTAATTTAATTGATTTAAGTCTTCTGAAATTAGTTTCTTTTTTTCTTCTCAAATTAAAAATAGAAATAAACTTTGCATACATATCTAATATCTTTTTTTTCACACTTTATTAATAAATTATATTAATGGAAAAGGGTCTAAAATACCCTTGAAGTATTGAAAATGGTACAAAAATACCCTTCATCCACCTATTGGCTACAAAATGCCCTTTTCATCCACCTTTGAGTTCAAAATTGAGCACTTATTTAATGATTTTAAATTTAAACTATTTAAATATTTTTAAAATACTTGATGTTCAACTATTGGTTATAATTTAATTTATCTGTATTATTTATAAACCAAACCACTATCCACCCATTACTAACTAAACCCCACCCAATTAATAATCCAACTATAATATCAAAATTCGTCATAAACACTACTAAAATAACAATTCTTAACCAAATAAGAAGCTATAATCACATGCCAATTGTCAAAAGTACTACTATAATTAGGCATGTGCTTTTGTTCATGTGTGATGCATATCGATATTTGGATTAATTAAGTGCTGGGACAGTAATTAAAACATCTTAAACTAATTAAATACTAACCAAATAAACAACTAATACATTTGTCTTCATAGCACCATGAGATGAGCAAGTAAGAAAAAAGGGAGACACGAATAAGTATAAAGATTTGGCTGATGAAAGATTAATTTCATAATGATATACTTCAATTAAAGATCAAGAGAGTACAAAGAGAATTCCTTTTTCCCTAACAAAAATATAAATAACTTTTTTTTATCTTACCCTCTGAAGAAAAGCTAAGGAACGTGATTTTTTATCTCTTAGGACTTGTTTGGTTGTAACGACCTGTTTAGTCGTTTTGAGCAGCAGATTTTATTTTTGGAAAAACTGGCTAAGATTACGGACATCACGACGGACCGTCATAGGCACGACGGCCCGTCACAGATGTCTCGTTTCAGCATACTTAGAATTCTGAAATTGGGTACTGAAAATCGACTCTCTGTAATCTGTGACGGACCTGCAGGACGTGCCGTCACATCCACGACGAGCCGTCGTAAGCTCCCGTAGCAAAACACTTCAACTCTTGAGAAATTGGTACGGGAAACGAGTCTCTGACCGTCAGGACGGAGGTGCAGGACGGACCGTCACAG
>NC_028648.1:41328504-41335585 GCF_001406875.1 Solanum pennellii | reverse complement strand
TTTGTTTTATTTAATGAGTTTAAGTCTTCCGCATTATTTTCTGTTGATATATGTTAAAATGATAAGGGTTAGATTGGTTGGTTCGCTCACATAGGAGGGAAATTGTGGGTGCCAGTCGCGGCCCCGGTTTTGGGTCGTGACATTGGTAGGGAGTAAGAATGAGTAATTTCAATTTATTTCTTATTTATGCTATTTGGTAGGTAAGAATTTTTTTGTATCTCAAGACTTTTTATACATCATAATTTAGAAAAATACCATAGAATGATAGTCGAGAATTAGGAGCAGCACAAAATAATAATTATAAGCACTTTAAAGTCGAATTAAATTTTATTATATAATAGGCCTTCAATTTTAGAAAAATCATAATTACAAATGTGATTCATGTTTTGTGTCTCGACATATTTGAATTTTAAGAAGTAGAACAAAAGTACTCCTGTGATATAACTTTTTTTAAAAATAAATAAGTTCTTTTTTTTTATTTATGAAAAGAGTAGCTGAGAGTTGGAAACTAGGGATTTGATAATGGGTTAAAAGGGATGGGTTTTGGGTCGAATAAGATATAAAAGAAGGACTTTGATACGGGTCGGGTTATTTAAAGGAGGGGTAATTTATGGGTGTTTTAAAATTGGGTCAAAGCATTTTAGGGGCATATTTGATCCATTCTATTTTAAAACTAAATGTCAAGTGATAATATAAATATGACGTGGAAAATTCATTTGACATTTAAAGAAAATTAAAATGAGTTGGATATTTTGAGTTGGCCAACTAACGCCCATAAGGACATATTTAGATGAAAAGTTGGAGGGCGAGGGTATAAATGGACCAAACTATAACGAGGTATATCTAGACCTTTTCGAATCGTACGAGGGACATATTTGACCCTTTTCCCACAAGAAAAATAAAGAGTAGTATTTATGTTGTCATATGAGGAGAGCTTAACAGTTTGTTTCCTGAATTTAATGGGCAGTTAGCACTCATATATTATAATGTTGATATTACTACACACATTAAATTTGTGATTCAGTTTTTCACCTTTCCTATTGGGGCTGCATTCATCCCTCCATACCCCAATTTATAGTTTAACTTGACATATGAAACTTTAAAAATTATGCGACATTTTTAAATTTTGGAATCTTAAACTTGCAACCTTGTCAGGTTGTTGGAATTAGAAAAATTAACAAAAATTTTTAAAAAAACATCATCTCTGATGAAACAGAAGATTATTTTAGTTATCTTGTATAAAAGAAAAACGAAACCTGGTTCTGTCACAACACACTTCAACCTTTGTTTAAGATATTTCTTATTTCTAGAGGGCAGCATATTACTATGTTGTTCATCCTAAGATATTTAGAACAAAACTTTGAAGAACTTGGTAATAAACAACAAACTTTTAGAGTATTTTCAAAACTAGAAACATTAAGACTAGCAAAGAAAATAGAATCACAAACTGATTAGAAACAATATAAAAATATTTTTGTCAAAGAGAAAATCGAGCCTAATGAGTGGTGTCCCCTTAAGGAAATTATTTCCCTCAAGTACCCGAGTTTAAAGGAATATATCCTCCCAGGATAGAATAATCTTACTCACCTGTGTATCGGCACAGTGTTAACGAACCACTCAACGGTAGTAGAATACTCATGGAGTATTAGATTTAGTAGTAGTAGAAGTCCGGAAAAAATTGTTCAACTAAAATGAGAGGAAAATCCCTCAATTTATAGAAAACAAAGTGTAGTGTGAAAAGATTCTTATTGTGCCTTATCGAAAAGGTCACAAACCTTTGGAAAAGTCACAATTTTTTGGAAGATCACAACCTTTCATAAAAGTCGCAACTCTTCATAAAAGTTACAACTCTTTATTTTCCATTCACACCTTTTATAACCCAACAGTCCCCCGCATGAATGGGGAATGACTCCAAGACAAAGAAACAGACAAGTATGTGTACTTTACAAGAAAGAAATTATTGTGTGTGGATAAGTAGATTTACCCTTGGACTTTCCGTAGTGAACATATGTCGGATATACTCGGTCAATCGGTAGATGTGATATCTTTGAACCGTCGAGTTTTGGTGTATACCTAGACAATCATATGTCAAAGAATTAACCCTTTACCTTTATGATTCTTATGATTGTGTTCGTTTTAGTCATGAACACCTCCTGGTTTCATCAGTGTATATAGAATAGACTTTTGACAAAAATTCTCTTTGAAACGGCTTGCACTTCACATTCACATAGGTGATTTCTAACTGTGTTATCGCGTAGATACACTATTTGATCAAATCTGTCAAACTTAGCAAATCATTAAAAACATTAACCTTTATTAACTCTTTAACACTCCTTAATGTTGTATCCTTGTTTCTGAGCATTGTCTTCATCATGAGAATGGATTGAGTTTGTTGACAATGCAGAACCGTCAGTCACGACTTTATTGTTCTCCTTGAATCTAGTTTTTTGGATCTCAAGTCTACTAGATAGATTACCTCCATGATGGCTTGTCCTAAGTCATAATTCCATCCCTTTAGATGATATTTAAACTTTCTCTCAAGTTAGGCCTTTTTGTAAGTGAATTCGACACATTATCCTTTGACTTTACATAGTCACCACTAGAGAATAGTTTTCTAACGTATCATGTCTATGTACTATATGACGAAAATTTTCATTACACTTCATGCCCTACATATTGTATCTTGACTATCAAAGTGTGTGCAACTAATGTCAATAGTTTCAGCTAAAAAAGAATATCTATCAAGAAATTCCAGAGTCTTTCAACTCATTTTTCGACCTTATATAGAGCACCTAGATTAGAGATCATTATAGAGCTAGCGATACATGTCTTTTGGTTCTAGAAGTTTTCCAAGAGACTACTTCTCTACCAAGAGTAAATACATATTCACTCGTGGATTTTACTTCATTTGTCCGGTGATCCAATATGCATCACTATATCCTTTCAATACTACTTGATATTGTTATAATGTAAGACATAGCTTTAAGTATTTCTTATATACTCCAAAGCTTTTTCATTGTCATCTAATGAGTTCAATTAAGATCACTCGAGAACCGACTCAATTCATTAATAGCACATGCTATATATGATAGCCACACTTCGTGATATACATCATACTTCTTTATACTCTAGCACAATCCAATTTTGAGTCATTTTTGTTTTCACTCTTTTGAAATGCAAATCTCGTATTTATTGGAGACTTGACAATATTGAAATACAAATATTTGAACTAGTTAAGTACCTTTTCAATGCAATAAGACCGTGACAATGCTAAATATTATGGAGTTCTAAGGATTCTTATCCCTAAGATCGAATAAAAAACTCCAACATTTTTCATATCAAACTTATTTTCTAATGTACGTTTTGTAGAATTTATGTCATTAGTGTCTCTAGTATCTATTGATGATCAACATATCACCAATATACAAACAAATAATGACCTTGTGATTTTAATCTGAACACATTTTTCACTTCCATCATTCTTAATTCCATTTGCCAACATAGTTTGGTCAAATTTCTTATGTCATTGTTTGAGTGCTTGTTTTAGTTCATAAAGTGAACCACAAAACCCTCGGGTTGTTTAATGTAAATTTCTTCCTCTAATTCTCTGTTTCAGAGAGTTGTTTTCACATTTATTTGATGAATTTAGAGTTCATACACCAGAACTAACACAACTAACATCCAAATGAATGTAAGTATGTGTCAAAAAGATCAATACCTTGTATTTGTCTAAAGCCTTTGACAAAAAGTCTTAATTTATATTTGTCAAAAGTTCCATCGACTTTCATTTTCTTTCTAAGGATTCACTTTGAACCCAAAGGTTTATTTCATGGAGGAAGATCAACCAACTTCCAATAGGATTACTCAACATTAAGTCAATCTCACTATTGACACCATTTATTGAAAAGGATGAATCTACTGAAGACACAAGAAATGGTAAAAAATCACATTCAAAGGAAGTAGATGTCCTATTGACATTTACTACGCCTCTGAATTTCATTATTAAGTACATTCTCATTTTGTGCTTCCAAGGTAGACCTTTCACTTAACTACTCAAGTCTAATTTTACATTCCACAGTCTTAAATCCTATTTTAATCAAATAGGAACTTGGACTTTGGCTAGACACCCCCACACTTTGAAATATTTCAAGTTGGAATTCCTTCCTTTTCATTTCTCATATGGAATAAATTGTGTCCTGAACAAACAAAATTGCTTTCTTTTTGAAAAGACAAAACCTTTTATTGTTCCTTTTGAGTAAGGATAGTTCCTCCACACAAGTTTTGTGGTAAACCTGAACTTATAAGTAATGCACCCATAATTTCCTTTAAAGTTTGTTTTTTTTTTCATTAAATTGAGGTGAATAGGGCAGCAGTTTGATGGATGATTCAACTTTTCAAACATATTTCTGCAAAATGAGATTTATACTCTCCATTTTATACCCAGTCCAGTCGTTATTCGAGGAAGAATGATCCTAAGAGGATGATATTGCAACACCCCAGAAATTTTTTTTAACTAAGACTCGAACAGTTCTAAGTATTGACTGAGATTCTTTGCAAGGAATTTAAATTTCTTGAGTGGTAAGGTCACTAGATGTAGCACCTTGAGTTCCAAGAAGATTCAAAGAGAAAAACACTCAAGTCATTCCTATATTTTAAGTTTTGGGTCAATTTTAACTGGACATTACGCTAAGTACGGAATGATTTAGTAGATCCATAAGATATGAAATTAAATCCCTTCGAGACCTTTTTCCAACGCCGCTGAGATTACTCAATTCCGAGCTCTGAGTAAAATGTTATGACTGATTTACTAACAACGCACAAACCTGGCAGCTAGTTCGCGATGGCTCCACAGCGCAGAGCCTATACGTACTTCACTGCCCCTTGAAAAATAATTCCAACTCCCCACTCGTGTTAATTATTTCTTTAGGGGTATTTTAGTCCTTAAAACCCTTAGAAGGTCATCTAAATTTCCTTAAACATGTAGAAAATCAGTTTTCTTAAATCAAAACCCTCTTATCCACTCCAAAAATTCTAAGCTCAAGAAAATCAAGAAATGCTAAAGCTAGGTCTATCTTCCCAAATTTTGCTTGAAGTTCTTCAAGAAGATAGTTCTTTCAGTTACGTAAGCTCTCATAGAGTTATATTTGTTCACCCACACGCCAATCATGTTAATTTTAGTTTTACATTCATTCGAAGAGTTGAAGCTTTGATGTTCTCAATATGTATTCTTGAAGTCTCTTTTGTTCTTGCATTGGGTTGAGATTGAGGAGTTCTTGAAGTTATTGTGCCAATTTATAGATTTCTTAGAGTTACATTCTATACGTTGCTGGGTATCTGAATCTAAAGAGAGATTGAGCCATAAAATTGAATATAGACAAATTTGGGTTAGAAAACGAAGAAGGAAAAAGTCGAGTGTGATTTGGCACGCAAGTCCACGTCGCGTACTTGCTCCACATGTGTGAAAAAGTTTATCCGCGATGCGGTTAGGATGCAGACTCCTTTGTCTCAAAATTTAATTTCACAGGTAATTATTTAAAAGATCTTCGCGTTGCAGACTTGTTCCAAAACGGTAATTTCGTGATATTTTCTCATGTTTAGCTATCTTAAAATACTCCTAAACATCACGAGATCTTCCTACCACAAATCACAACTTTGAATTCATAAATCACATTCCAGACAGAGTTAAGAGTTATCTTTTTAGAATTCATTCAAACATTCTAAGAGTGTTCCTTTGAGCCTTTTAAGGAGTCTTCTACAACTTCTAATAATTTGTTTCAAGGCTCGAGTAAGTGAGTAAGAGTATGTTTACAAACTTTTCATGAGTCTACCTTGTCATCACGATATCTTTCATATAATAAACTATAACTCTTGAATTCATAATTCACATTCAAGAGAGATAAAGAGTGGAGTTCAAGAAAGTATTTGGGTTAAATTCTATATTCTTTGAGATCAACTATCGATTTGAGCTAAGATTCGAGGAAGTGAGTCAGAGAATGATAAAAGTTGTATAAATTAGTTCTAAGTATTTATGTAGAACTTCGAGTCGAGTCCTTCATACCCATAAATTCTGGATGGACTCCATAAGTTTGAGTATCACGGAGAGAAGTAGTATTTTCAAGTTCTATGTCTTGAGTATCGAGTTCCTTATCCCCTTTGAAATTATAATTCTAATCATGGGACTAATTCCCATGAAGCGCTTGAGTTGACTAGTTCATGCCCATAATTCTCATAAACGCTATAAGTCGAACAATCTTGAGTTAAGATATGTCTTTGAGTCCTTGAGTTGAGTATTGCATGCTCATAATTACGCATGAACACTCCAAGTTGAACAACATGAAGTCATTCATAAACATAAGATCACGAACCTTGAATACATAATTCAATTCAAGGAAAGCTAAGATCAAAGTCCAGAGAAGTTAATATTAGGTAGTGGAGCCTGATTAATTTTAGGTTTTCCTATTTATTCTCTATTTTAGGTTTTCCTATTTATTCTCTATTTTAGGCTTTCCTATTTATTCTCTGTAACCAAAAATACTCTGATTTATTAATATGAATATACCTCACCGCCTTGGAAGTTTACTTACGGGGTTTTACCACGAAAAATTGGGTTTTCTCTCTCTCTCTCTCTAGATTTCTCATCTCTTTCTCTTGAAAGTTCTTGTGTTCTTCATTCATCTAGTGTGTGTGCGTGAATTCGGTCCTAACAACTGGTATCAGAGCTAAGGAGATTCAACACGATCACTGAAGATGGATAGTTCGAAGCTTGGAATCGAGAAGTTTGATGGATTCGATTTCAGTTTCTGGAAGATGCAGATTGAAGATTATCTGTACCAGAAAGATCTTCACGAACCGTTGACCGGGGTGAAGCCAGAATCCATGACGGAGGAGAAGTGGAAACTCAAGGATCGCCAGGCTCTAGGGTTGATCCAGTTGACTTTGTCAAGAAACGTGGCGTTCAACATCGTGAAGGAGAAGACTACGTCCGGTCTGTTGAAGGCACTGTCAAACATGTATGAAAAACCATCGGCTATGAACAAGGTATATTTGATGCGTAGATTGTTCAATTTACAGATGTCTGAAA
>NC_028648.1:41312514-41318721 GCF_001406875.1 Solanum pennellii | reverse complement strand
GACAACAAATCAACCATCTGTGTGGCCAAGAATTCCGTCCTACACACCAGAATGAAGCATGTTGATACCGATTGTCTCTTTGTTCGCGATGAAGTTCAGGCCGGCACCATGACTGTGCAGTATGTACCCACTGAAGAACAACCGGCTGATATTCTCACCAAGCCTCTCCCGAGCCGACAGCACGATTACCTCAGTTCCAAGCTTCCGTTCGCTTCCGCTCAGCTCAGCTTGAGGGGGGATAATAACAGATAGTATTAAATAAATAGTATTAAATAATATTAGTATTTACTGTGTACTAATCCTAGTCCTATTAGGATTAGTACTCCTTAATCCTAGTCCTATTAGGATTAGCACTCCTTCCTATATCTCCTATATATATCTCCCATGTATTCCCTTATTAGGTTAACATTTCAATACAATCAATATTCCTTCATGAACATTCACTCCTCTTTACATGGTGCATCTATTGGAAGATATCCTTGTTACCATGATGCACCTCTAACTCATGCCACATGTTCCAGAAATGAGGGTAGGATCTAGGTTCTGTGAATTGAGATGAGTGCTTGTATAGTGCACGGGCATGTTCAATCTCTTCTAGGAACTTCTTAAGTTCAGCATACTTTAAGCACGTGACTTTCGAGTCCTTGTCTGGAAGCCCAGACACAATTACCTATTAATATATCCTCTGTGTTCTTGGAAAACTAAATATCTCTCAGCATAGAGCAGAATGGTAGTTGCAAATGCCACGCCAAATAAAAAATAAGTACACCAGATTGTATTGATACCAACATATATATACAATTTCAAAAAGTAATAATTTGAGTTATAGAAATATAGTATTAGTTAGCAATAGAATTTGCGAACCGAAATATTTAATCATCTCATATATAATTCTACTGATAAAACAATATAAAACCGTAAAAAAGGTGACATCGAAGAGTAGTACTTACTTTCGCAATTGTCTCGTTTCGCAACAAAAAAAATAGAACAAAATATCAACAACTTATATTCAATCAATTTTGTATAACTCCTAAGAAGTGAAAACTTACTATTTTTAAGCCAATACCATTGTGAGGCCATAAAACTACTAAAGCATGTTGAGAGACATATGAAATGTAAACCAGTTAATAAGATCCTTGAAATGTAGGCAACATATCATCTAAAAAAGATTTTTCTAAAACAATAGGGAGAGAATTTAGAAAGGCATCCCTATTTTCTTGTTTACATGACATCCTTTCGAAGTACCCTTTTTAAGACAACCCTTTATTCAAACTTGCACAAAAGAGAAAGATTTAATGATCTTAAGGTAACTCAAAAATACAAGCACGTGTGAATTCAAAGCGAAAATTGTTAATTTTTTTCCTTTCATCAAACAAATAAAAATGATTGATGTTTTTTCTATTTTTAATAGTCTTGGATTTAATTCATGATATTTTGGATGGATTATTGAAACTGCATCTTTCTAGAAAAAAGATCAAAAGTAAATAGAAAGATGATATTTAAGCAAATGTTCGAGTTAAAAGGTAAAAGTTAGATATCACAAAAGCCTCCAAAAACAATTTGATAAACAATATATAACTTACTAATGGCTAGTAGATGACTATTGTTAATTTTGTGGTGTACACCTACAAAAAGTTGTTACTATTAATGATAAAAATAATAATTGTAGGATATAAATCATATTTTTTTCTTGTGTACCTTTGATTTCTTTTTTCTGCTTAACATTATTGGTTGCAAACTAACAGTATGTATATTCTCATATAGTCATATTTTCTACTATATTATAAAGGGGAGTTAGCACACACCAGGTCAACATGTTAGCTTATGGTCATTTAAAAGAATCTTAAGGATATTATGGTCATTTTAAGCTATTCTTGTGCATTCACTTGCTTGGACAATTGAGTTTCACTGCTTTGTTGGGGGCTCAATTGACAAAACTATCACAAACTTTTGTTTAAATGTCACATATACCCTTAAAATTCTTTTAACCCTAAGTTAACATATTGACCTGGCGTTTGTTAACTCCCTTTTATAATATAGTTTCACTGCTTTGTTGGGGGCTCAATTGACAAAACTATCACAAACTTTTACTTTAATGCCACAAATATCCTATCTTTTACACTATGGGCCCATCGAGGTATGTTTGTAAACTTTCCCATAACCACATAATATTATTGGCCAAATAGTATTTTACTATAGCTTTCATATAAAGTTTTGCTCACATAAACCAATGTGCCCTTTAGCTTATATCATCCATCATCACATTTTTACTGTATCACACCATTGGTTATAAACAACGTAAAAATTAAATATAAGATATCTTACTTAACTCTCGAAATTCTATTGGTAGCACATATATTAAAATAGAGAAATATCATTTATTATTTAAAATCACGTAAAATATATTATAAATCATACCATTGGTTATTACTATTATTAAAAAAACAATTAAAAAACAAAAAAATACATATAAAATATCTGGTTGACTCTTAAAATTCTATCTGTGTCACATAGATTAAAATATAAAAAATAACATATAAATAATACAATAAATCATAATAATTAAAAATTTAAATATCATAAAATTATACTAAATATTCATTATCTTTTATAATTTAACGTCTGTCACATAAATTAAAACAAAAAAGTATATATATTGGGCCCGTACTAGCACGGACTCCAATATCTAGTGTTATATATATAAATAAATTACCTAAAAACATACTTTAGAGAAAAAAGAAAAGATAGAAAAATGAAAAGACTTCAGCAACCATTTAATAAAATTAAAATATAAATGAAGGTTGCAATAATATCCAGTATGTTATAAACAATTTGTATTATAGTGAATGTCTAATTATGTGGATTTCTTGTAGGATATGGTTAGGAATCCTACTTGGGGACCAAGTAAGGTTTTCCCTATAAATAAAGGGTTTCCTTCATTGTAAAGTAGATTGGTGAAAGATCTATGAATCATGAATATACTTTAAGAGAAATAAGAAATTTTTTCTCTTCTCCCTAAAAAAATAGTAAAAAATAAATAAAAAAAACTAGGCTTGAGGAAGATTGCGACCTTTGATTAACGATGTGGTATCATCAAGAATGTCTCTAAGAAGACATGTATTATAGAAACTTTTCATACTTTATCTTCAGGCTTGTATTGGACAAGAATTAGTTCAATTGAGGCACATTCTATGATAAATAAGAAGTTTTCTAATTTTAATACTTTCTTAATTTGGCATGATTGTCTGAGACATCATTAGTCTATAATGATTAGACGAATTATGAAAAATTAAAATGGACATCCGTTGAAGAACCTAAAAATTCTTTTAAATGGTGAATTGTCTTGTAATGATTGTTAGTAAGGCAAGCTAATTGTGAGACCATCATAAACGAAAGTTGAGATTGAATTCTCTGCATTCTAGGAACGTATACAAATATTTATGGACATAGTCATCCACCTAGTGGATTGTTTAGGCATTTAATGGTCCTAATAAATGTTTCTTTTATATGGTTTCATGTGTGCCTATTATTATCTCGCGACTTGATGTTTGCAAAAATGTTGGCACAAATAATATGTTACATGCACAATTTTCTTTAGATTAGTTCATTCAATGATGGGATCACGACTCACCTAAAGGGTGAAGTGATTGAGAAGAAATAACTTTGAAAATTACTCTTTGATTAATAAAATTAAAATTTACTCATATATTGTAAATCAGAAATTTACTAAAGCAAAAGGCACATGACGTAGTAAACTTGAAGTTTACGAGTACTAATAATTTTATTAGTTGGCATGAATAATTTGGTCATCTTAAAGATGTGCATACTGAGTTATGGACATACATTGAAAAAGTAGAAGATTCTTCAAGAATTCTTTACGTTGCTTGTTCTCGTGATAAAGTTGATTGGATAAATTAAAATTGGGACTAAGTTCCTAAATTCTGAAAAGTATAAAAGGTGAATATGGCCCGTTCACCTATCATGTGATATGATAAAACGATGCATCTATAAGATAATCACATGTCCGTTTGTTGTCAACAAGTAGTTTGACATTCACAAAATTATTTGTGCAAAAATAATTGAGTTACAAGCACAATTTCAGAATATGTAATCAAGACAATTTATCTTGATACTATTGATAAATACTCAAGATGATGTGACCCTAAATGTCTCAAATTGTAAAATCATTGTTTATGAAAATAAAGCTTCATATGCTGATATGAAATACGATATTGCATACAAAAGTAATTGTACGCATCAGATCGATAAATTATAATCAAATTTTCTTTCAATTGATTTATGGTCGGGGACCAAATATTTTTCATCTGATTATTTTGATATGTGGTATATAATCAATAAGTATACATTGATGCACAATGATAGATTCTCCAAAGATTGAGATATATGTTAGTTTGTCTAACATAAGAGGGAGATTAGAAGCAACACAAAAGTTGTAAATACTCCTATTAAATGTCCCTTAAAGATAGAGTCTACGACATGCATGAAGCATGATAGACTAATCAATTCTAAATAAAATAATCTTAGAAAAGGGGAGAGCATCGAAAAATCAAAATGATCATATTAAGGAGATAATGTGCTCTTGGAGAGCCTACGACATAATACTTTACGAAAACCTCATTAGAGGGATAGCTACCTAAAAATAATGAAGTGATGAGATCTCAATAAGTTATGTCGTATTGTGAATCAATGCAAAATGGTATATCGTTGACGATATCTTTGATATAATAGCGCGCAATATTGTGAAAGATTATATGAATTCTACATCTATTAAAACATGCTTGTGTAGAAATAATTATCAAGTGAAAAGTAGAATGATGCATCTTGGTAAGCGTAAAACTTATTTGACTTGCAATCTGGGCACTAGAAGATGTCATACATCTAATATTAAATGTTGTTACTTGACAAAATTGATATGAAAATATCGAATGGGTTCAAAATCAAAAGCATATACAAGTTTTTGGAAAACTTGTTTAAACTTCATAAGGATTAAATAGATTCAAAATGCATAGAACATATACAAGTATTGTTATGCAAGTTGATAACTATAATTGAAACTCTTGGCAATAGATTATTTGCTTAAAGAAGTTGAAGTAAGGAACTTGCAGAAATTTTTGACCTTGAAGAGAAGATTTATAAAAGCAGATAGAAGAAAACATATTTCGTCAAGGTTTTTGCACACTCTTAAGCTCCCAAGAATGGTGATATCAACATGCAAGAGGTTTGTTCAAGTAATATTATTGTTGATTTATTCACCAAGTCTCTACCAACTACAACTTTCAAGAAGATGGTGCACAAGTTTGAAAAACGAAGATTCTAGTCTCTGAATTGATGTTGTCATTAGGGAGAGTTAATATGCGATGTACTCTTTTTTCCTCACAAGGTTTTGTCCCACTGGGTTTTCCTTGTAAGGTTTTTAATGAGGCATCCATAATGCGTATTATTAGATATGTGTACTCTTTTTTCTTCACTAGATTTTTTTTTCTCAACTGGGTTTTATCTAGTAAGGTTTTAACGAGGCACATAATCTACCGACATTCAAGGGGGAGTGTTATAAACAATTTGTATTGTAGTGAATGTGTAATTATGTGGATTCCTTGTAGGATATGGTTAGGAATTCTACTTGTGGACCAAGTAAGGTTTTCCTTATAAATAAATGGTTTTCCTTCCTTGTAAAGTAGATTGGTGAAAAATCTGTGAATGCTGAATATATTTCAAGAGAAATAAGAAGTCTTTTTTCTTCTCTCTACTTTCTTCTTCTTCTAAATTTATATAGTTTCATAACACAGTGTTATGCGGAATTTGAGATAATACGAGAAAATATAAACGCGAAAAACAAGACAACAGATTTACGTGGTTCACCAATAAATTGGCTACGTCCACGGGAAAGAGGGAGAGCAGTTTTATTATGGAGAGGCAAGAACAGAATTACAGAATAGGGTTTGCCATAGCGTCTATATATAGTGCTAAGCTATGCCCTAACAGGCTTGGGCCCAACATACAGAATTGACAGATAATTAAGGGCCCAATACAACAACATTGTATACCGTCGGGCCGGGGGCGTCTCCGCCCCCCCCGGACCCCCAGGCCAGGGGGCGCGTCGCCCCCCTGGACCCCCCGACTCGCTGACCGGGCAGCGAGACCCCCGTCCTTTCTGTTTGTAACGGGTCCAATTCAAGGCATTCAACA
>NC_028648.1:41299498-41308058 GCF_001406875.1 Solanum pennellii | reverse complement strand
CCCGACTCGCTGACCGGGCAGCGAGACCCCCGTCCTTTCTGTTTGTAACGGGTCCAATTCAAGGCATTCAACACACAGTATTAATTTTTTTATTTATAAAAGGTATTCTTCAGTAGCGGAAGTATCAGTATGCTAATGGTATTATCAACATGTCTGTTTTTCTTAATTATTTTTATTTATCAAGGGCAATTTGGTCATTTTATCTCACAGCTTCCCTTCCTTTTCATTCGACGTGGTCATCTATCCAGTGATGTGTTGTACGTGACATCCATGCCTCTTTCCACTTTAGTCTCATGTTTGATTTATTCATGGTGGAAAACACTTTTCAGTTCTCATATAGCAAAAGGGAGCAGATAACTCTTTGGTTCTTCGAAAGCTCTTTTCATTTTTCATAAAGGAAAGAAAGGGTATTATCTTTCATCTTTACCTCTTCCATTTAGCTGTTTTAATTTTGCTTCAATGTTCCATGCATTTTTTAACTTTGCTGCAGATAAATACTTTTGGTTTTTCGTCTTTCTTAGTATCGCTTTAATTTTCAGGTAATTTCCGTTTTTAGCATAGACTTCTTCTTAATTTTTGAATTGCGACTTTTTTTTTCATTTTCGAATTGATGTAGACTTCTTCTTAATTTTCGAATTGCTTGTTTTTTGACTTTTTCTTCATTTTCGAATTGATGTAGACTTCTTCTTAATTTTCGAATTGCTTGTTTTTGACTTTTTCTTCAATTTCGAATTCTTAATTTTCGAATTGCTGTGTTTTAAGTGTATGTATTGCGTGTTTCGGCCCGAACATATGAGTGTCTGTGTAGTTTCTTGTAATAACTCATTTTAGGTTTGTTCGTACGTTTTTAATCCATTAAAAGTTGTATATGTTGGTTAAAATTTTATTTGATATTATATGTTCTTCTTATCCTATGTGACAATTCAGAGAAAATTGACATGGGTGTCTGCTTAGTCTCTTGCAATAGCTCACTTTAAAACTAATGTCTCAATTGAGTGTTGTTCAAAAGATTTTAATCCATTAAATTATTCGGAAGACGTTGGGAAAAGCTGTATATGTTGGTTTAAAATTTATTTGATATATATTTTCTATCAATTTAAAGTTGTCCGCAACTTTTAAAAACATTCAGCACAGTTTGCATTATTCATCAATGTCAATAGCATAACGCCCGATTACCCATCCAAATCCATCAAAAACCCAAAAAAGAGTTTGGCAGTTTCAGTTATATATGATTTTTCCTCTTTGCATCTCTACGTTATGGGCAATAAGCTATCCACTTTGTATCGAAAATTTGAAATATTGTGGTAGTTAATAGATACTTATATTTTTGTTTTGTGATAATATTAATCAAACATCAGAAACAACCTCATTTGCTTAGCCATAATTCATGGTGACTGATCATGAGTTTGTTGTGACTACCACTCTCAAGTTTGTTTGTTTTCATCTTCCTCTACTCCTGTAAGTTTTTTTACCCTTTGATTTTCGATATTCTTGCTTCGTAATTATTCATTATTTACTTTTAGTAAACACTTCACACTATTATAGAATTGTCTGCATTGCATAAAAGCTATATGGATGCGTTAAATTAATAGTCATTGTTTATTTTGAGAATACGTTGCTTCTTTCACAAACTATTGTTGTTATGTACTACACACTATTATAATATTCTTTATTTTTCAAAATTTACGTTCCGAGTCTTTTTATCATCACGACTAATACATATTATTGTGTCTCTATCTATTTCATTGATAATTGCATATTAGCCTTGATAAATTGGTAAAACAGAGTATCAACTTATTGATAATGAAAGAGCAAGACGCTCTTTTTATAGATACAAAGTACAGGAACAACCGATGTGGTTAACTCCTACAAAGACACAAATTGTATACCTAGAAGAGTCCTATATGAGACAAATTTTATACCAGATCTTTTCAATTTTAAAATTCAAACTAATGCATACCTATAACTAACTACCAATACGCTATTACGCCCCCTCAAGTTGGAGCATGGAGGTCTCAAATGCCCAACTTGGCAATTAATATTTGAAACTGGTGCGCACCTACAGCTTTAGTAAAAACATCAGCAAGTTGATGTTGTGTTGAAATGTGATGACAAACCAACAAACCCCGTTGAATATAGTCCCGAACAAAATGATAGTCCACCTCAATATGCTTAGTTTGTTCATGAAAAACTGGATTGTTTGCAATATGATATGCAGCTTGACTATCACAATATAAAGAAACTGGATCCAAGCAAGGGACATATAAATCTGAAAGTAATTGGCGTATCCAAATGATCTCACAAGCAGTTGTTGCCATTGAACGATATTCTGCTTCAGCAGAAGAACGCGAGACTGTTACATGTTTCTTGCTCTTCCATGAAATAGGTGAATAACCAAGAAATATGATACAACCACTGGTTGAACGACAGGTGAGTGGACAACTTGCCCAATCTGAATCACAAAATCCTTTTATAGAGAAAGGACTTGATATTGAAAGGAAAATACCTTGGCCTGGTACAAGCTTTAAATAACGCAACATTCGGAGGGCAGCTAACCAATGATTCTGTCGAGGCTGGTACATGAATTGAGACAACAAATGAACTGAATAACAATGTCAGGCCTAGTAACGGATAGATAAAACAACCTTCCAACCAATTTGCGAAAGGGCCCAGGATCCTGCAGAGGAGAACATTCATCCAAACCTAAACGGTGATGTTGTTCCATGGGAAATTTCACAGGTTTAGATCCCAGCATGCCCGTTTCTTTTATTAAAATATCCAGCGTGTATTTTCGCTGTGAAAGAACTATTCCTTCTGAACTAGGAGCAACTTCTAGACCAAGAAAATACTTTAGAGGACCCAAATCCTTTATAGGAAACCAAGATGCTACGTAGCCCTTTAAAGCTTTCAAATTGAATGAATCATTGGTGTCAACGATCATATCATCTACACATACAAGAATAGCTGCAAAAGAATTTTCTCGTCGATATAAAAATAAAGAAGTGTCAGCTTTGGATTGTGTAAAGCCAAACCTTAAAATAGTAGTAGAAAACTTAGCAAACCACTGCCTTGAGGCCTGTTTTAATCCATAAAGTGACCGTCGAAGGCGACAAACTCTATTATCTTCGGCCGACAAATACCCAGATGGTGGTTGCATGTAAACTTCTTCATGTAAATCACCATGAATAAAAGCGTTATGCACATCCAGTTGATGGAGATCCCAATTTCGCACAGCTGCAACAGCTAAAAGGGTACGAGGTGTAGTTAGTTTGGCAACTGGAGCAAACATTTCATTATAATATAAACCTTCTACTTGGTTATAGCCTTTAGCGACAAGGCGCGCCTTATATCATTCGTTTTTTGATGTACTAGGATATATTCAAAGGTCCATGTGTGGTTTTGTTCAAGTGCTTCCAGCTCTTTTCTCATAGATGTTGGCTCATTATGATGGGTAATGGACGAAACAAAACATGTATGAGCCGTGGAAAAATTGGAGTAGCAAACATAGTGACATAAAGGATAAGTTGGAACAATACCTGAGTAAGCTGTGTTGGATGAGCCTGAAGAAGAACTTTTATTATTGTTCGGGAGATTGACTAGAAAATCTTTAAGATGAGTTGGTTGGGTTTTGGTGCGTTGAGGTTGAGTTGGAACAAGTGTTCTTGATGGTTCAATAATTTGATCTAGTGATTGTTGAAGATTTAAGGTGTCACTTGGAGCCATATTTGGGTGTATTGTGCCTTGATTGAGATTTTCTTGTGGTGGACGTTGGCTTGAAAAGGTTTGATCAGGATCATCAATTGACAATGGTAAAGGTACTCGTGGTTGCTTTTTAAGAGAAGAGGGAGTATTTTCTTTACAAGGAAAAACTCTTTCATGAAAAATCACATCACGAGAAACAAATACTTGATGTGTTTTTAGATCAAAAACCTTATAACCTTTATAACCATATGGATAACCTAGAAAAATACAAGGTGTGGCTCTATCATGATATTTATCACGAGATCCTGGAGCAACTGAAGCATAATGGAGACATCCAAACACACGTAAATGTGTTAGGACCGTAAATAACCAGGTGTAAACGCGGAAGCTAGCAAAGCAAACCTCGAAAGACCACGAGTAAAGAAGACAACGAGAAATATACCAAAAGACACAAAGATTTAACGTGGTTCGGTCAATCGACTTACGTCCACATAGGAGATGAGCAATCCACTATAAATATGAGAGTACAAATACAGAGGGAAACAACCTCAACCAATTTCACTCAGAATACATGGGAGGTTCACACAAGTGATAACGTATCAGCTTGTGACCCACAATTTCTCCCCCTAACCAAAACTCTCAAAGCCCTTAAGACTACATTGTGAATGCTGATTAAGTTAGAAGGAACATATCTCTATTTATAGAGTCCTAAACCTTTTCCTACTAGAAAAAGGATTAGTCAATCCAAAACCTTTTCCTAAAAGAAAAACCTATTCATGGTAAGAAATTTAGGCAAATAAAACCCAACAAAATGTGCATAAGAAGGTTTTGAGGAAAACAGCAACTCATATGGACTTTTTCCAGAAAAAAGAGGTGTTGGTATGTAATTAATTAAATAAGCTGTTGTTAGAACGCACTCTCCCCAAAATTTTATTGGTAAACCAGCATGAGACCTTAAGGATCTAGCGAAATCAAGTAAATGTTGATATTTACGTTCTACTACACCATTTTGTTGGGGTGTAGAGATACAAGAAAACTGCTTTAGAATTCCTTCTTCCCGACAACATTGTTTAAGTTAACTATTAGTAAACTCGTGCCATTGTCACTGTGAATGATTTTAACAAGACGATTAAATTGTCTTTGTACCATTGAAAGAAAGGAAATCAATAAATGAGAAACTTCTGTTTTAGACTTAAGAAAATACACCCAAGTAGTTCTGGTAAAATCATCCACGATGGTAAAAAATAATGAGACTTTGACAAAGACGGTGAATGATAGAGACCCCATAAAGCACAATGAATCAAATCAAAAGCTTTATTAGATTTAATAGAACTAATAGGAAATGGCTTCCAAAATTTCTTAGCTCGGTAATCATCTAACTTATTAAAATTAAAAAACGGAAGTTCTAAAATGAAAGACAAGCGACTAAAAGATACATGACCAAGACGTTGATGCCACAAAATAGTATGGTCTTTATTTGACAAAAGAGCTGAAACTAGTGCTTCACTTTGGAAATAATAAAGTCTATTCTTCAATTTACCCATGCCAATCAGCTTCCTCGTGGCTAGGTCTTGCAGAACATAAAAGGAAGGGATAAAATGAGCAACACATTTAAAGATTGTGTCAACTTACTGATAGAAATAAGATTGCAGCCAAACATTGGTACATGTAAAACATGATTTAAGGTTATTGAAAAATTAAGAGTCACGTCTCCACAAGTATTAGAAGTAACAGATGAACCATCAGGAATAGTTATATTAGAATCAAAGAGAAGCTTTCTTTCATTAGACAGAGAATTCTTCTGATAGGTCATATGATCAGACGCTCCTAAATCTAATATCCATTCATAATAAGCGGAAGAAAAAGTAACAGCCTTATAAGCAAAATTAGCCATTGAATCGATACCCTAGGAGTTTTCAAGGCTTAAAAGAGACATAAGTTGGTTATATTGTTCTTTTGATAAACCACTTATTGGGGAGTAATCCACACGTTCAGCTTCTGATGTTCGGCTGGAATTAGCTGACTTACCCTTTCCTTTTCTATTGTTTTCCCACCAATCTGGATAGCCATGTAGTTCAAAACATTTGTCCTTGGTGTGTCTCCACCATTTACAATGATCACAAAAAAGTTTAGAGACATCACAATTAGCTGACAATTGACGAGAATTGATTGGTATTTCTCTTTGAAGCAAATGTCGCCCACTCCAATAAATTATTTCCTTTGCTTGTAACGAGTTGTTGTTGTCGTTCTTCCTGTGAAACTAGTCCATAAACACGGGCTAGAGATGGTAATGGTTCAGTATTTAAAATCTGAGATCGAACTACATTAAATTTCTCATTCAATCCCATAAGAAAATGATGAACCTTCTCTTTTTCCTTTCTTCTGCATATTTCTTAATGGCACCACAGCTACAGTTTGGTAATTGACAATACGATCCATAATCCCTTTAATTTGGTGTCGTAAACACTCATTTTTTGATCTTGCTGTTGTGTACTCACGATCTCCATCTTCAACTGGTGAACTCAAGGAGCATTCCCTTGTGAAAATCTCTCCTCTAAATCTTTCCAAAGTTCACCTGATGTATCAAAAAAGCTACACTAGTGTGAAGTGTGGGATGAAGAGAGTTAAAAATCCAAGATATTACCATGGAATTTCCCTTAATCCAGGCAGCTTCATTTGTAGAGCTTGTTGTTGGTCGCGGAAGACTACCATCAACAAAGCCTAACTTTGACTTAGCCAACAAGGAATTTCTCATGGCCCTTCGCCATGTCGAATAATTATCCTGTGTGAGCAAACATGTGACCAGAGACACTCCAGGGTTATCAGTTGGGTGCAGCGTGTATGGAGAATTGTCTACTTCATTATTGTTCCCCGTCATTATTATTTTGTTATTGTTTAGTAATGCTCCGATACCATGATAAATTGGTAAAATAGAGTATCAATCTTATTGATAATGAAAGAGAAAGACGCTCTTTTTATAGATAGAAAGTACAGGAACAACAGATGTGGTTAACTCCTACAAGGACACAAATTCTATACCTACAAGAAACCTATATGAGACAAACTGTATACCATATCTTTTCAATTTCAAAATTCAAACTAATGCATATCTATAACTAACTACCAATACGCTATTAAGCCTTATATGGCACACACTGCACATAGACTTATCCTCAACTATATCACTCCAACAACGCAAGATTGGATATGCAAAATACAAGTTATTGATAAGTTTTCGTCCACAGATACCAAAGATAAAGCCAAGAGATATCAAATGTTGTTGCTTCTCTTTCAGGATGATGAAGAGGTTCTTCTGCTCTTTTTACCTCTCTGTTTCGTCATCATTTTTACATATTATCGTGTTTCAGTTGTTTGTGCCTTTTTCTTTAGCAGATATTTAATTGTATGTTGTTTGTTTTAAAGGATATGCACCTAACCGTATGTTGTTTGTCTTAAAAGGATAAAATAAAAGGATTTATATCTTCTTAGATCAACATTACATCATATTTTTTTTAAAAAACTTAATGTGAATATTGTACGTACACTCTAATCTCGGGAAAAGATACTTAGTCACCTAAATTCTATAGTTCTTATTCATCTTTGATGGTAAAATGTGATGTTGTAATATGACCTAGCTTCTTATCCTTCGCCCAAACCCTTAACTCTCACTTCGCTTTTACAACTTTGTTTAGCAATTATGTAATGTTCTGAATTATTGTCTATACTTATTCCCTTACCAATACTAACCTTAAAGGAACTAATCTTGCAAAGTAAAACCTATTGCATATAATACACCCGAAGGTGAAGTAATATTAGATACAAAGGCAGCTATTAGAACTATAGTCAAAAGTGTTACTTTGATCATTTGGTAAGATTTCCCTTTCTCTATACAATTTATATTTAGCAGAATCTTATTGGATTGTAATTTGTTCGGTCAGAAGGATTTACTAAAATAAAAACTTTTGCAGGGGAAAATCAAATTCTAGCAACCATATTGAACGTTGATACAACAGAGTTTGCAAGACATTTTAAGCCCTTTTAGACGTACCTGGTGCCAGTAGCACACATTAAAGACTCAAGTTAAGGATATGCTGCTTCATTCAACAGATTCAATTGGACAAATCAATAAAATACCATTCTTGAGACGATTGACGAAGTCATCCCCCAAGAAAATCCACTGTCCCCTCCTACTCGTCTGGTCTATGTCTAAACAAACTTAAATATTTGACTATTTTAGGTTGAAAGTTAGAAATCACATGGGCTAATTTTCTGCATTTATTTTTCACCAACTGAAATATGATGTTAAAAGAAAATATTGTGTCCTTAAGTTATTGATCTTAAACAAATAACCAAGTATGGTCTATCATTATAACACCAAGCAATATTCTCTTAACAACAATCCATGGTGTTGGAAGTGCAAATGAGTTAATATATGTGTTTATATTTCCCTTTTATGCAGTCAATAGTCAAAAGAGAAAAATTATAGCAAGATTTGTTTTAGTCGTTGTCGCTTTTGTTGCTGCAGTGATCATCTGCATGCGTGTTTTTCATGGAGAAAATAGAAAGTTCTTCTGTGGTATGGTTGCCACCATCTTCACTATTGTTACGTATGCATCTCCCCTCTCTACAGTGTTTGGTATGAATTAAGTAAAATATTTTCCTAGAAAATAAGTAGATCTTTTATTTAGTTTTTTCATGTTTGGTTGATGAGTAGAAAATATTTTTCGAAAAAGTTTTTTAGTGTTTGATTTATGAATGAAAATATTTTGAGAAAATATATTTTATTTTTACTAGAGAGCTAAACTAATTTTTGAAAATGAAAATACTTTTTAAAAATAAACTTAAATTTTTTTTTGGG
>NC_028648.1:41260693-41299187 GCF_001406875.1 Solanum pennellii | reverse complement strand
GGAATAAAAATCTATCTGTCTATCCAAAACTAAATATATAGTATGTTTATATATATATGTATATATATATATATATATATAGTATGTTTAGAACATTGTGTTGCAAGAAATATCTATAATAGTTGAACAGATATAAACACTAATCTATAAACACACACGCGTGTGTGTATATATATATATATATATATATATATATAGGTGGGGTGAGATGGGGTAAAATAATAAAAAATTGAAGTTGAAATATTTTTGGAAAATGTTTTTCTTAATTTTCTGAGGGAAGACATTTTCTTTAAATTTGAGAAAAATTAGTTGATTTGAAAAACTTTTTCCAAAACATTTAACCCAACCAAACATGGAAAAATTAAAAAGCATTTTTCGGAAAATATTTGCGTTCATACCAAACACACCATAAATAAGTCATTATTTTCAAATTAATTAAAACATAGCTACCATGTTGAGAATATAATAATTGAATATTAAAGGTATGCACTCTCTGACAGCTTAAACTTTTAGGTGATGTGGTCACACATACTCAATTGTCCACGATATTTAAAATGTACCTTCAACATCCAAGGTTCAATTCGCATGCTCTATGGGGATATTTTTATTTGAATTTCAAAATTTTTGTTGAAATTTCAATATAATGTACAGAAATTTAACGTAAAATAAAAAACTCGAACTCTGCAATAATAAGGAAAAGGGTCAAAAATACCCCTTAACTTTGGTTTATTGTTTGGATATTTCCTCGCCGTTAAAATGAAGTTAAATTTACCCTCTCATTACTAATTTCACCAAAATTACCCATCATTAGACGGAATCCCCAAAATGAGCCAAATTGACCCAATTACCCTAACTTTTTTTTTAAGAAAAAACTTATTCCTTATTTTTAACCCAATGACCCGACCCTCTAGGATAACCTGGTACCAATTAACCCAATTAAACCTATTACCCATTTTCATTTTCTTTCAAATTTACCCATTAAATTCTCCTCTGATTTAGTACGGCGGTCTTGCTCAATAAATCGAATTTTCGCCAATGAAATGTAAGATTTTTGGATTTTAAGATTTTCATCGATCTTTGGTTCTACCCATTGTTCTGTTATAGAATGGAAGAAACTAGAAAGAGAAATTAAAGAGAAAATGAATGATAACTCTTTGTATTGATTCTTGGATTGATTCAGGTAGAAGACTACATTCCTATTTATAAATAATTAAGGAGAATCCTTCTTAAAAGAGAATCATTCTAGATACTAAAATATAATAAAACTAAATATTTTGAAATTAATGTAAACCCTATACTTGAAAGAAAATTAAATACTATAAACTATTTTTAGACTAAAAAAAAAGTAAAAAGATTCTACCAAATCTCAACATGTTATTCCAGCATCACTCTTTCGTTCACCTCTGATTTTTCTTCTCAGAAAATGTCACAAAATAGTTATTTGTCTCAAAGAAAATCTTCTTGTGGTTTGGTGGTCAAAACACTGATTTCGAGTAGCACATCTAATCCGAGAAGAAGATTTTTCCGATGTCCTCGTCCGGACGTAAGTATATGAACTGATACTGATTTATTCCTATTAGTGATTTGATTTGGTATTTCTTCGTATGAACTGGTTTCGTATTTCTTCGTATGAACCGATTTCATATCTTTTCGTATGAACTGATTTCAAGATTATTGTGGAAAATTTGAAGATAAAAGTAGCATTTGTCGAAAATAATTGCTACATTGCAGGCATCAAATGAATTGGTACTGGAAAAAGTTAGGACATTTGAAGACAGATTTTTTGTAATTGCGACTGTAAACACTTTTCAAATCAGTTTTTTGTCCATATATATGAAGTGTACATCGTATTCTGTAAATGTGTTAGGGGGGATCATAAATGTTCAGGTTCTGTAAATGTGCAATTTTGTTCAGGTTCAGTAAATATATGAATGTGGATAATAAAGAATTTGTTTGACAAAAAGTTTAAGTTGTCCATGATGGTTTGAGGAAGACATGTATGATTATCTCGGGTGGAGGGTTGCCAAAGCACCATATTTGCAATGCCAATATGCTGCGACATTTGAAGTATGTTAGTTTTTAATTTTCTTGTACTGTTTTTGATTTATTCAGTGCAGGCTCATTGTGATGCAACAAATGCATTTCCCATATTTGCAGCTACATAAACTAAAATGCATTTTTTTTGCAGCTACATGGACATTTGCAGACATTTGCAGCTGCACTTTCCATGATTTGGACTCAACTTTAGGCACTTACTACTGACGTGTGACCATATTTTTTTCGTTATTTGATCAAGGTCATGCTTGAATGTTTCTTTTACTATTCCGGTTATTTGTTTCGTTAGTGATAGTTGTAGACTATGTTGCTCGAACTCTCCAAAAATGATGTTTTACTCGTATTGGACCCTCAAAATTTACACTCTTACTTTCAACTCCGCTTAAGTCTCGAGTTCTCAAGACAGAATGAGCATTGATCTGAAAATTCAACTTTGCATTTGTTATGATTATGAAAAATTGGAGCAGTTTTGTTGTTGTATGACAATAATGAAGGGACAAGTAGTCTTTGTTGCATGTAATTTAGTATGTGTGCAGTTTTAGTAGGAAGCAAAAATATCTATTACATTAAGCAAATACATTTCCAGAATAGTGCAAAGTTTGAATATTACAGTTTAGTGTGTATTACTTCAACTACTATACATTACTTCAAATTATATCAGTGTCATTCCATTACAAGAACAAAAAGGTTCTTCCATTCAACACCGGAATGAAGAACAAAAAGGGAACCAACATCACAAAAGACACAAACAACTGAATTCACTAAACACTAACAGCTGAAAGTAATTGTTTCCGACAAATGACCTACTTTTTTCTTCAAATATTCCACAACTATGTTCAAGTTCTCCATTTCAATCTTCAAATTCTCCACTTCAATAATCAAAATTATCCATTTTCATTTTGACATCTTTCAACAACGACTCTAAATTTCGTAGGTAAGCTACTTCAGGAAAAGTTTGTTCTTCCCATTCCCAATATCCACATGAAATAAACTGCTATAAGAATACTCAAAATCACCCCATACGAAAAAATACGAAATCAGTTCATACAAAGAAATACGAAATAAATTAGTTTATACGAAAAAATACCAAATCAGATCAATAATAGGAATAAATCCGTATCAATTTATATACTTACATCTGGGTGACAACATGAGAAAAATCTCCATCCAAGATTAGATGTAGTACTCGAAACCATAACATTGACCACAAAATCACAAGAACATTTACTGAGAATAAAAATCGGAGGTGAACGGAAGGGAGATGCTGGAAGAACAATGGGTAGAACGAAAGAGAGATATCGTAGAAAAAACAACTTAGAATCAAAAAATTTACCTTTCGTTGGGGAAAATTTGATTTGTTTAGCAAGATCGCCATAGAAAATTGGAGGAGAAGTTAATGGGTAAATTTAGGAGTAAAACGGAAAATGTAATTGTGTTAATTGGGTTAGTTGGTACCGAGTTATCCTAGAGGGGTCGGGTCATTAGGTTAAAAATAGGGAATAAGATATTTTTTTAATAATTCGGGAAAATGGGTCAATTTGGGTTAATTTATGGGATTCCGTCTAATGAAGGATAATTTAATGAAATTAGTAAAGGGAGGGCAAATTTAACTTCATTTTAATGGCGAGGATAATGTTAAACAATAAACCAAAGTTGAGGGGTATTTTTGACCCTTTTTCCACAATAATATGATGAATTTCACATATATGGAAGATAATTTACTGTCAATTTTTTTCTTCACCGTAAAAATAGTGATAAAAATTGAAAATGGCTAAATGAATTAACAATGAATTTTTTATTTTTAACTACAAATTTTTAAGTCTTTCAACATAAATGAATAGAGACTCAAAATAAATATTAAATACCGAACAAAATGAAAAGGAAGTATATGACGTTAGAAGAAAATAGTTTTCTGTGGCATCACGTAAGGGGAGTTGCAAATAGGGGTTTGTCATAATATGAGCTGTTTTTGTTATGTTTTATTTTTTTTTGAGTATTTTCTTGCCTATCTCTATACTTGTGTTTTTTGTAAAATTTTAATCATGATTTTTTTTCTTTTTGCATTTCATTTTCTTTTTGGCTTTTCTCTCTTAATGCCAGATTTTAGTTCTTTTCTAAAAAATATTTCGGAGGATACATAAGCCAGAGATGTATTTGAAAGGGCATATGACATTGAATATATAGGAGAGAGATGTAGTGAGAAGGGAGGAATGTATTAACAAGGGGATAGGTTTGAGATACATAGGGGATGAATGTATCTGAAATGGATAGATATGTATGAGTGAGAAAAAAGTGATGTACCCGAGATAGAATTTATTATTATTATTGTTAAATGGTAGGGAATCTTAGGGATTCTGATAAAATACGATGTGCATTTGGGTAGTTTTTCCTATATGCTATTAACAATATATTTAGATATAATATTTATTATAGAATAAATATTTATTCAGTTTTAATAGATCATATATTTGTTGATGGTGTCTGTTTATTATATATTATTGATTTAGTGTTATTATTGTTACTGTGCTAGTTTTTTTATTGTTTCTATTATTTGTTTTAAATTATTTTAATTGAATTAAGTCTTCTGAAAATAGTTTCTTTTTTTTTTCTCTTCTCAAGTTAAAATAGAAATAAACTTTGCATACATATTTAATATCATTTTTTCACACTTACTTATAAATTATATTTAATATATTATTATCTGTTAGGTTATTAGCATTATAATATTAATATTTAACATATTAAATTGCTTTATTTTGGAGTTATAAGAATGACCATTGGTAGGCATTTGTGTTTTAAACTACCAATTTAATCATGCTATTCATCTTTGACTTGGTAGCCATGTAATGCCATTACTTTTGGCTTTATTGGTTGAATTCATTGTGTGATAAAAACATTCCAATAAACATTGGAATGGATAACTTCTACATCATCCATTAGCATTGGTTGTCCATCACTTTATTTCATTCTTATTTTCTCCATTACTCTTTGTAACCTATATAATCTATGTAACTTCTATTGTAACCTATGAAACTCCTAAGGCCATTATCTTCACTATTTACCACCTCCATTATCTTCCTATTCATTGCTAGGAAGACTTCTTGTAGTATAAATAGTGGTGGTCTTTATTTGGTTTGATATACACAAAATACAAGAGAAAATAAAGAGTGAAAGAGTTAGTGTAAAGGAGAGTTCTTATTAGTTGAAGGGAGGTGTTCTTTTTTGTGGAGCTTTGCGAGATATCCGCGCCTCAGCCTGAAGAGATTAATTTCTTCATTTTATTTTCAATTGTAATATTGCAATTTTATTATCTTGTAAGTTTTTTCACTAACAATTAATTTCTTCATTTAGGTCTAAATTTAGAAAGGCAGTTTTTACATCCATTTGATGAATTTGCAAATCAAAAATTGCAGTCATAGCAACTAAAAGTCTAATGGGTGTAATTCTTGTTACCTGAGAAAAAGTATCAAAAAATTCTAGGCCTTCTAGTTGTTTAAAACCTTTTGCAACGAGCCTAGCCTTGTATTTATCAATAAAACCATCCGGTTTCAACTTTTTCCTTAAGACCCATTTGCAACCAATTGTTTTACAACCCGGTGGTAAATCACCTAACTTCCAAGTTTTATTAGAAACTAGAGATTCCATTTCATCATTTACAGCCTCTTTCAAAAAAATAGAATCATGTGAAGATGATGCTTCTTTCAAAGTTAGAGGGTCATTTTCAATATTAAACACATAAAAATCAGCACCAAAAAATTTTTCTACTCTAGCTCTTTTACTTCTTCTTAACTCAAAATCACCAACTTCTTTATTTTTCAAAGATGAAGTAGAAGAACCACGTAGTGACAAAATATTTTGTTCAATCCTTTGACCCCCACTATTTTTAGTATCAAAAGGAAATTTATTTTCATGAAAAATAGCATCACCAGATTCTATTACAATATTATCTTCAAGATTAAAAAATCTATAGGCTGTACTATTTGAAGCATAACCAAGAAAAGCACAAGTAGTAACTTTCTTACCCAACTTTGTAATCTTGGGATCCATTAGCCTCACAAAGGCTAGACAACCCCAAACTCTTAGATATCCCAAACTTGGCTTGTAACCTTTCCACAATTCAAAAGGTGTCAATTTAGACTTTTTATGAGGCACACGATTCAACACATAACAAGCAGTTAAGATAGCTTCACCCCAAAAATTTAAAGGTGCATGTGACTCAATAAGCATGACATTAGTCAATTCAACCAAAGTACTATTTTTCCTTTCTGCTACTCCATTAGAAGAAGGAGAGTAAGGAGGAGTAGTTTCATGAATTATTCCCAAAGAATTAAACTCATTTGATTCATATTCACAGCCTCTATCACTTCTAGTTCTTTTTATTTTTCTTCCAAACTGATTTTCAACCTCACTGAGATAAGTTTTAAAATTTTCAAAAGCATCACTTTTATTTTTCATCAAGTAAACATATGTAAACTTAGAAAAATCATCAATGAAAGTGGTAAAATATCTATTACCTCCACGAGTTAGAAGTCCACCAAGTTCACAGATATCAGTATGAACTAATTCTAACAAATTAGTTTTTCTTTCAACTTGAAAATGAGGCCTTTTAGTGATCTTGGCTTTACTACAAGCCTCACACTTTTCAAAATTCTTTTTAACCATTGGGATTAATCATAAACTACTCATGATTCCAACATAACGTCATTAATATGACACAAACGAGCATGCCAATTAGTAGAAGAAAGCAGATAAACAGAAGTAGAAGTTTTATTCATTTCAACATTCAACTTAAACATCCCATCACATGCATACCCATTCTCCACAAAAATACCTTTCTTCACTATTACATATTGATCAGATTCAATAATCTGTTTAAAGCCTGCTTTATTAAGAAGAAAACTAGACATCAAATTTTTTCTCATAAAAAGGAGTATAAAGTACATCTTTCACTGTTAATATCCTTCCAGAAGTAAAACACAATTCAACATCTCCCTTTCCAAGCACTTGTGTAGTGTGAGCATCACCAAGCATGATGGTTTTGGCCTCCTCAAAATGAGTATATTTTTTAAACTAGTCTTTGGCAGAACAGACATGACGGATTGCACCAGAATCATCCCACCATCCATCAACATTCTCAACCATGTTTATGTCGGTAATCACCGCCACAAAAGGTTCTTCCGTAACGTTTGCCTGAGGGTTAGGACCACATTTTCGAAATCTGCAAAATCGAGCAATATGCCCACTCTTGCCACAAACAAAGCATGGTCCCTTTTCTTGAACTTGTTGATTTTGTGCTTGGTGATTTTCACCATTATTTTTCTTGGGAGGTCTACCATTATTTTTCTTGAATTTTTTCTTCTTGGGCTTTAAAGAAGTATTTTTGTGAGTTTCAAGAGTAGCATTATTCGAAGTAATTAAATTTACCTTCGATGTGATGTTGTTCTCTTCTGTTTGTAAAAGTGCATCTTGGCCACTTGCTTCTTCTTCCATGCGGATTTTCATTATTAAGGTTTCAAGAGAGGTTTTCTTTTGTTTGTGACGCATAGTTTTTTGAAATTCCTTCCAAGAAGGTGGAAGTTTATACACTATGCCACAAACAATAAGGTTATCTCCAATTTTAACCTCTTCGGACCTAAGCTCTCCAACAATCATGATGAAGTCTTGATCTTGATCTACCAGTGATTTGTTGTCCACCATTTGGAAACTAAAAAATCTACTAGCTGCATATTATTTCGCTCCAGCCTCTTCGGTATCATACTTACTCTGCAATGCCTTCCAAATTTTCTTTGCACTAGAGTAAGTTCTATCATAATAATCATAAAAATTATCAGATAGACAATTAAGAAGATAATACCGACACTTATAGGAATCACCATCGTACTTTTCCACTTTCTCTAGATGAGAAATAGTTTCATCATCATTCATAGTGGTGATGTCTTCTTTATTTGGATTCTTCTCGGTTAATACATAAGAAACATTGAGAAGACTTAAGTAGAAAAGTACTTTACCCTTCCATCTCTTGAAATGATTACCATTGAACTGAAATGGCTTATTAAGATATCTCATCTAGACATCCGCGGTTTATTCAATTGTAGCCATCTTGAATCTCCTTAAAATTGTTAGTGAAAAAACTTACAAGATAATAAAATTGCAATATTACAATTGAAAATAAAATGAAGAAATTAATCTCTTCAGGCTGAGGCGCGGATATCTCGCTCTCTTTAAGGAGATTCAAGCCCACTGCAACAAATGTTTTCACCGGTCCAGCAGTAGTCCTCTTTGACTTGTCCCCTCCAGGATACAACAGCCTTCACAAAGTATAACTCAACAACTCTGGACAAGAGTTGAATCCAAAGCTCTACAAAAAAGAACACCTCCCTTCAACTAATAAGAACTCTCTTTTAGACTAACTCTTTCACTTTTTGTTTTCTCTTGTGTTTTGTGTGTATCAAACCAAATAAAGACCACCACTTTTTATACTACAAGAAGTCTTCCTAGCAATGAATAGGAAGATAATGGAGGTAGTAAATAGTGAAGATAATGGTCTTAGGAGTTTCATAGGTTACAGTAGGAGTTACATAGGTTACAAAGAGTAATGGAGGAATTAAGAATGAAATAAAGTGATGACAACCAATGCTAATGGATGATGTAGAAGTTATCCATTCCAATGTTTATTGGAATGTTTTTATCTCACAATGAATTAAACCAATAAAGCAAAAGTAATGGCATTACATGACTACCAAGTCAAAGATGAATATCATGATTAAATTGGTAGTTTAAAACACAAATGCCTACCAATGGTCATTCTTATAGCTCCAAAATAATGCAATTTAATATGTTAAATATTAATATTAAAATGCTAATAACCTAACAATCCCCCACTCATTTTAATATTTAGATAAGAGAGTATATCAGTTGAAGGAAGACTACTATGCATAATGAAGGTGTGCTCTGCATTAAACCTCCACTTAGTGAAATAGTAACTTTTACTCCAGAGTCGTAGTGGTCTCAGACTTGAACTATGACTGCTTAAGGGAAATAAATATCACTGCTAACACATAATAATCAACGTGTTGACATGAGCTTTAACAGCCAGCACGTTATGGCCACGTGCTATTCTTGTTTCATGAGTGCATTTGAGAATAAGCCCCATTCTCATAGGAAGCGACCTACTTCCACACATCACATAGGTGAAATCTGTCGAGAGTGCTCCTGTAAGATTAACACTCCACCCATACGGGCTAGAGATATTCATTAAGAGTTTTATCAACTCAATCTTCACAAACTACAGGAAATAATGCACTCACATCATAAGAAGGGAAAAAATAGTGCATTTTTCACAACAAGTCATCATATGATTAGTTTTTCCCTTTGAACCTGGTTATAGGATCTCTAGTCCCCAGGTTGGGTTTCCTCATATATGACTCAAGGATATGTAGGCTTCAATCCCATCCCCCTCGATGTGCTCCAGACCTTTTCTCTTGTTAAGGCCTTCGTAAGAGGATCTGCAAGATTATCACAAGATTTGACATAATCAACATTAATGATATCATTTGTCAAATACGATCTTACATTACTGTGTTTCCTCCTTATAGGTCTGGATTTACCGTTGTAATAACAGTTTTGAACTCTACCAATTGCAGCGGTGCTATCACAATGACTTAAAATAGGAGGAATTGGTTTTTCAAAATAAGGAATTCGAAACAATAAATCTCTTAACCAATTCGCTTCCTCAATAGCTGAAGCTAAAACAATTAGTTCAGTCTCCATGGTAGAGTTAGCAATTATAGTTTGCTTTTTTGATCTCCAACAAACAACACCACCACCTAAAGTAAAGACATAACCAGTGGTAGAACAAGAATCACCTGACAAAGTGTTCCAATCTGCATCACAAAAGCGTTCAAGTACAACAGGATTTTTTTTTTAGAACAAACCACAATTTTCGTTCCAATTAAATATCTCATAACTCCTGTTATAGCATGCCAATGTTCATTACCTGGCTTGCTTGTAAACCTGCCAAGTACTCCTACTGCATATGCAATATCAGGCCTAGTGCAATCAGTCACATATCTCAAACTTCCGATTATACTAGCATATTCCTTTTGATTTATTACATCATTTTTACTTCCAACAGAAAATAAGTGAACACTTGAATCAAAAGGAGTAACAACATGCTTGCAATCATGAAAGTTATATTTTTTCAAAATTTTCTCAACATAATCTGACTGGTCAAGGAAAAGCCCCTCACATGTTCTTGTTATTTTTATTCCAAGAATAAAATTTGCCTCACCAAGATCTTTCATATCAAAATGGCTTCTAAGAACATTTTTAGCTTCATCAATAACATTCATGTTAGATCCAAAGATCAACAAATCATCAACATATAAGCAAATGATCACATGTGAATTATTCCAAGACTTATGATATATGCACTTATCACATTCATTTGTTTTAAAACCATTTTCAATCATGCAGGAATCAAACTTTTCATGTCATTGCTTTGGTGCCTGTTTCAAGCCATATAGGGATTTAGTAAGTTTACATACTTTGCTTTCTTGGCCTGCTTCAACAAAACACTCGGGTTGGTCCATATAAATTTCTTCATTTATTTTCAATTGTAATATTGCAATTTTATTATCTTTTATGTTTTTTCACTAACATTATCAATCTTTTCATCTAACTCCAATATATAGTTTCATGTGAATTATCTATTTTGAAGGGAAAATAGGTTCAAAAATATCTTTAATATATTCAAAATGACTTTATTCTTAATGGATCCTTTTAACAAAGATTAAAATCGATTCAAAACAAACTCATATTGATTTAACTCAGCTTCTTAATGATAATCCTTTAACAACATAATGGTTAGTCCTTAAAAATCCATCCCCAACAATCAATAAATTCAGACAGGATGAGTCTTATATTCATTTGTACCAATATATCAAAGTCAAATATTAAATTAAAAATTGATGTATAACGTTTCATAATATGTTTTAAGGAAGGGAATTTTTAACCATAAAAACAATCAAGATCCAATATATAGAAAGAGACGTATTTTAATCCACAATTGAAGCTAAATACAACTATGGTTTAATAGGTAAATAAAATAAATATAAATATTTTCAATAGGTTAGAGATCATATTTCAAATCAATACAAGAGTATAATTTTTCTTAAGTCACATGTAAACATAACTAACAATATGTGTACGAGTAATTGCAAAACAAAAGAAAAAAGATGGTTAAGTTTTTGAAATGAATAATAGTCATTGGGCCAATTATAAGGGAAACAAAAGATTATTGCACGACTCACATTCCAACGCCAATAATTCCTAACGAATGCAAGTAGAAGAGATAAGTTGAACCGACATCTTTACAATTTAATAATAATAATAAAAAAAAACCTTGAAAGATCAATCTCTGATCAAGGTCTCTTATTTATGGGAATGAAAATCTCTTGAAATCAAGATATAAAACAAAAAAAAAAATCTGTTAAGGGTGATACAATATGAGAAATGTATTACAAAATTTAGTGATGGAAAAACACAACCATATTTAATTACCTCATAAGACATGTTTTCAATTTCGAGCCTCATGCCTCTATGTCTATCATGCAACTCCGCGACAAATATATCAAGCATCATATAATCCTGTTTAATAGTACTATTTCTTATACATCCTACCAAACAACCCCTTAGCAAATAAAAGTCCTTAACCGATCCAGAAGCTATACTCACAGGCATGTGTTTCTGCTCATATGTGATACATATTTATATTTGGATTAATTAAGTGTTGGGACGGTAATTGAAACCTCAATATTAAACTAATTAAATACTAACCAAATAAACAACTAATATATTAGTCTTCATAGCACCACGAGATGAGCAAAGAAGAAAAAAGGGGAACACGAATAAGTATAAAGATCTGGCTGATGAAAGACTAATTTCATAATGATATACTTCAATTAAAAATCAAGAGAGTAAAAAGAGAATTCCTCTTTACATAAAAAAATATAAATAACTTTTTATCTTACCCCCTTAAGAAAAGCTAAGGAACATGATTTTTCATCTCTTAGGGCTCGTTTGGTAGGGAGTAAGAATGAGTAATTTCAATTTACTGCTTATTTATGCTATCTGGTAGGTAAGAATTTTTTTTAATCTCAAGACTATTTATACATCATAATTAGAAAAATACTATAGAATGATAGTCAAGAATTAGGAGCAGCTCAAAATAATAATTATAAGCAGTTTAAAATCGAATTAAATTTTATCATAATGGGCCTTCAATTTTAGAAAAATCATAATTACAAATGTGATTCACGTTTTGTGTGTCGACATATTTGAATTTTAAGAAGTAGAACAAAAGTACTCCTGTGATGTAATTTTTTTTAAAAATAAATAAGTTCTTTTTTTTATATTTATGAAAAGAGTAGGTGAGAGTATGAATAAAATCAATAACTCAAATACAAAGCATTAACTTTAAAGATTAACTCTGAATAAAACAATATATTAAACTCGCAATAAAATAGGCAACTTAAGTCTTTAAAACATTTATTAAAATAAATAAGTAATACAAACGTCTTAACTAAACTGACTATCTATGAAGCTTCTAACTGATAAAGATGAAAGTCGGGACCAGACCCACGAAATCCTGACTAGACTGAAAAGTAAATGAAATCCTCCGAAAGCGAGGAGGCTCACCAGAGCTAACTCAAACACTCGGATGTATCAATGAAGGTCCCATTGATGATCCTGAATACCTGTGTCTTCATCATGAGAAGATGCATGCCAATTGGCTCAGTATGTGAAATGTACGAGCATGTGTGAAAAAATCTAAAGCATAAAACATGGGCTTGAACTTGATAAAAAGGAAAATATACTTACTCTTTACAAACTTGAAACTCAAGGAATACTCAAAACTACTTAACTTAAAGATTAGATACTCGACTATGGATACTCAACTCTATATAAAACGATAATACACATGCTACATATTAAGAAAAAGTTTTATAAAACAGTAAAAACAAATTAGTTCCTTAAAGAAAATGCAATAACAAACTCAACTTTACTTATATAGGAAAGTAATACAGTTTCTGTGGTAGATTCTCTATTCGACAACCATCTTTATGAGCCTAAGCGATGGTACAACGTCTTACCTCACGTTGCAAGAGGATCGTCCTATACCTTGCCATCAATATAGAACCTGAACTACTAAGTGGATCCACTAGTCTATGCTAAAAAACACTAAGAAATCGTCTAAAAAGTATAACCCTTCTTCTGTCCATGTTGACTACATCGTTTATGGGGGTTTAAGTTAATATGAATTTGTGCCCCCATATCGGTGCTCAATATTACTCCCAAAATACTTAGATCATATGTTTTTAAAACAACTTCTTCTCTAGTTTGAGGTAATTGCTCAAACTTAGCTTTAAAAGCTCACTTGAAAATCATAGTTTCCTCTTTACTGAAAACTAGCCAAATGCTCTGTTGGAAGTCTAGCTTTCTTTCTTGCTCAAAATGTAAAAACATTTGTAACTCTTAGGGAATACCTTATAAATTTTTAGAAATGAACTCAACTCTTTACTCATTGCTTAACTTGAAACTTTGATCTTAAATCAACTCTTAGGGAATACTTAATTCCCTTATATTATTGAAGGAAAGACTTCAACTTTTACTCTTTACTTTAAATTGAAACTTGAGACTTAAAACAAAGTTAAAACGTTTAAATAAGACTCTTGAAAACTTTAAGAACTTTACTTTAACTTGCTTCTTAACTTCTAAATTTGACTCTTAACTTTGCTTGAATTGAAGTATGGATTGATGGTTCATGATCTAATGTTATGGATGATTTCATGACTTTCAACTTGGAGGGTTCATGCAGAATTGTGAGCATGAACTAGTCAACTCGAGAACTCAAAGGCACTATTTATCTTAGACTGTTCGACTTATAGGGTTCACGCAGAATTATGGGCATGAACAATTCAACTCAAGGACTTCATGGGTAACATGTAATAGTCCCATGATTAGAAATATAATTTCAAAGGTGTTAGAAACTTATTACTCAAGACTAAGAACTTGAAGATGTTACTCCTCTCAAAGATACTCAATTTGTGACGCCCATGCGGAATTAAGGGGAATGAATGACTCGACTCGAAGGTCTACATACTACCTGGAACTCATGTATATGAATCTTCTCATTCTCTTATTTACTTCCTCAAAACATAGTTCAAGTCAATGATGGATCTCAAAGAATTCACAATTGAACTTAAATGTTTTCTTGAACTCTACTCCTAACTCTCTCTTGAATGTGAATTATGAATTCAAGAGTTATGGTTCATGATATGAAGGATCTAAGTAATATTTTAGACTCATGAATACATTCTCATCACTCTCATTCTCACTTGAGTCTTGAAAATGTTACTAGAAGTTGTAGAAGACCCTTCAAAAGGACTCAAAGGGACTCTCTTAAAAGTTTTGGAAGAACTGTCAAAACTTAATCTTAACTTTACCTTGAATTTCAATTATTGTTTCAGGGTTATGATTCATGGTATGAATGATTTATAAGCTTAAAAGTAGTTTAAAGTGTTTAGAATCAAAAGGAGTGAAGACACACTTTAAATGAGCTCAAACGAGACAAACAATGGAAAAGGAGTGGGGGAAGGCGACCCTGGCACGTTCAGGGCGCGGGACGCCAACCCCTTACATCAGAGGCTGCATTTGGACATACTGCAGGTGCGCTTTCCCAGCCCACTGGGCGCGCCGCGCCAGTATCTCCCCAGGCAAGTGCTCGACGAATTTCGCCTCTTGTTTTCTGACCCTGAATCACTTTTAATCGATTTCTTTTCTCAAGTTTTCCTTAGATTCAATTTTCCAACTTAAGTACACACTCATATACTACAAAAAAAGTCCAAATAATCACTTTCATCTCAACAAATCATTAAAACCCCAACAAGACAAGATCTACAACGAACCTCAATAACACCTGTTAAGAACTTAAATCCTTCAACTTTTTGATAATGAAATTACGCTGAAAAAAAATGTCTGTCTTGTGGGTGAAAAAAACAAAACTATGGAAGCTTACATACCTCTTAGAGACTATACCCATGGAGAAAATCCACAACTAAACTCAAGAACGTCGATGAACGCCTCCATCCTTTCCTATTTCCAATTTAATTATTTTTGGAACTCAAGGTGCTAAATCTAGTAAATTGACCTTAGTACTTAATAAATTTCTAATTCCTTGGTAAACTCTCACTCACTACGATGAAAGACTCAAGTCTTAGTTCAAAAAATTTTCTGGGGTGTTACAATATCTCCCCCTTGGGATCATTTGTCCTCGAATGACGTGTGGACTGGGTATGGAAGGGGTTACTCTTACTAAGGTCTGAATATAAAGGTATTCTCTTACTATATTCAATCTTCCTACCAAATACTTAAGTTCATATTCTATACCTCTCTATAGGGATTCACCTCCCAAGACTATTACTCTTTACCACAACATTCAAGCTTAGTAATCTAACAACTCCATGAACTCCTACTAACCAACTCTTTCTAATCAAACTAAGGGCTCTCATTTAACTATTTCTCATAGTAAAACCCAATCCTCTTATTCCTCCTTGTAAATAACCTTAGATAGAATTATCACGCCATCATACACAATAAGATCATCACCCTTCTCTTTCTAACATCACTTCATTACTTAAAGGGCCTCGAAAGGATATCTCCCCTACTCCTTGGAACTCATTACTATTTTAGTCTAAAACACTTCTTGATTTCTCATCTTGTCTTCTCCCCCTTAGGTATAAAACTGACACTTGAAAGACATGGACCTATTCCATCATCTCTTAACTAGTCTACATCCTCTTTTACTCGAACACTCGGGAGAACCTTATCTCAAGACTACCAAACTCTCCATAATTTGGTACCAAGACCTCTTTCTTATGTGCATATCTTAAATTCTTCTAGTTACATACCCTCACGGTACACCTCTTAATACTCTTGTTACTATTATGACTTAGCGACACTTCACTGCCCTTATCTAAAGGTTAAGGTCTCTCACTTGTACCACTCATATTTATTGCAGCTAACATCTCAATTCCTCACCTATTATATGTCAAGTCTTCTAGCTCAAATATCTAGACTAACATTATCACCCTCATGTTGCCATTATTTTTATCATGACACTCATCTCAAATTCAAGCTAAATGTTTATTACTAAACCCGAATACCAATATGATGGATGGGTTACTATAGTATACCTTGATACGAATATAGTAATTTAGGAACACTTTTCCGCTAGGTACTCATGACAATTAGTCAATCCTTACCTCTCAGTCTATAAACTAAAATTACCATCACATTCCTACTTCACAACTTAAGTACCATTACTTTCTTACTATGCATTATCTCTAAAATAACTCTATCATCCTCTCAATACCATGAGGTTCCCCTTTCAAAATTAATAAGCCTAGATTAGATCTATCACTTTATGAATACCCTTGCTTATCTATATATTCACCAGTTACACTTGGTCATTACTAACACAGTGACACACCACCATAACCTCTTTCTAATTAAGGTATACTATAACTCATATTGACTTGCAACACTTACTCTACCTCCTAACCTGGGCTCTTCACTACTTAGTCTATCCATAAGGGAAAACTCTTTATTATTGTCTTACTAGGTGCATAACTATATTAACATGTCTTGCTTCATCACTATCTCTCTTTCTTGGATTACTAAACCTCTGCATATTTTCCTCTAATTCTGGGTTCTTTCACTATTACTGCTCATGATCTCGTCATCAATTCTATCTTTTTGGGATGAAAACATTACCCAAACTCTAGACATACTTTCTCATAAGGATCTCAGCTGAAATAAGGATTAAGGAAAAGGGTACAACTCATCTTTAGCTCAAATGCACGATTCATATTATTATTGGTGCATTACACTGAAACTGAACACTTAACTTACTCTCTAGGGCTTCTGTCTAGCCCATTTGGAGTCTCATCACTTTCTCAAGGCTCTTGCTAAGGACAAATAATCCATAAGAATCTTTACACTTTACTTTTCAACCACCTCTAGTATGGTGGGTAGTCGAATAAATGAATCTAAGAATGCATAATTTAGAATAAATCTCTATGATATAGCTCTATTTTACGACTAAGAGTATGAAAGAAGGGAAACTTTTCTTAGATGTCTGTAGTCCCTAATTTATAGAAGTGGGAACCTCACAACCATAAATAAGATCCTACTTGACAAACTTCATAGACACCCTAGGACTCCTGAACTTTGTGCTCTGGTACCAAGTTTGTCATGACCCAAGTCTACACCTTGGACGTGGCCGACACTCAATAACCCTTGATTGTCCCCAAGCGAACCCTCATCTTGGCTAACTACAAGCGAAATACTAACTTAAGCATGCAAAAGCTTAAAAATGAATAAAATCCATAACTCAAATACAAAGCTTTAACTTTAAAGATTAACTCTGAATAAAACAATATATTGAACTCGCCACAAAATAGGTAACTTAAGTCTATAAAACATTTGATAAAATAAAGGAAGACTTCTTAACTAAATTGACTATCTATGAAGCCCCTAATTGATAAAGATGAAATTCGGGACAATACCCACGACATCCGGACTACACTTAAAGTAAATGAAATCCTACGGAAGCGAGGAGGCTCACTATAGCTAACTCAAACTCTCACATGTATCAGTGAAGCTCCTATTGATGATCCTGGATACTTGTGTCTACATCAAGAGAAGATGCAGGACAATTGGCTCAGTATGTAGAATGTATGAGCATGTATGAGGAAATCTAAAGCATAAAGTGTCACGCCCCGAGCCTACACCCTGGGAAGGACTGACACTCGGTGACCATTGATGGCCTCGAGCGAACCCTTTGTCTGGCTTACTTAACTCGGCGAAAGACTTACTTAACTTAATATAAACAATAAAGAACATTCTCAAGGAAACATACTCAATTTATAATAATCTATCCAAATGGCACTTGAATCTCAAAGTAAAAAAAACATCTGAAATGTAAGATAAAAAAGACATTAAACTGAACAATCGACTGACTATATGTCTATGAAACCTCTAATAATTGAGATGGATATTTGGATAGGCCCCCAACATCCTAATGAAATAAACTAGAAAACAATAAAATGGATCCTCTGGAATCAAGGAGGCTCACCAATAGACACTGGGATGCTCAACCGGATCAACGGTGCGTTGGATGACGATCCTAGTTACTTGTGTCTGCATCATAATATGATGCAGGCCAATTGGCATCAGTACATTGAATGTACGAGTATGCGGTTCGGAATGCTACACGATACTTAAGCTTGAAAAGGAGTAAGAAAGAACACTTAACTTGACTATGTTCAACTTATGATTTTGTAACTCTTATTCAATAAATGCAGTTCAAAAGTAAATACAATATAAAGAAAAACTGACTGAAACATGTTGTAAATCTTAATGTATACAAGTATACAAATAATATGTGAGATGTATGTGAAAATACATATAACTGATATATATGAAAATACAATACATTTGTGGGAGCATCTCTAACTGACAACAATCACTTAAGAGCTATAGTGATGATACAGCATTAGCCCACACTGTCCGGCCATCATAACCTTGTCAGAGTATAGGACCTTAACTTCCTAATGGATCCACTAGTATACTATGAAAAGTGTTCATCTAAAAGTATGACCCTATTCTAACCATGATGCTACATGGTTTACATTGAGACTTGAGTTACTATGAACTCACATCACAAAAGCGGTGCTTAATACTACTCCCAAAATAACTACTGGCTCTTATGTTTATAAAACATACTGATTCTGTGATTTGATATTAGTGCTCAAAACTTAGCTTTAAAAAGCTCTCTTGGAAATCATAGTTTCCCTGCTTGTTTCATTTCATAAAACTATTACTTCTGTCTTAAAACTAGCCCGATGGCTCTTTACTTGTTAAATGTGAAAAAGTTTGTAACTCTTAGGGATTACTTAGTCCCCTTACAACTTTTGATAATGAACTCAACTCTTTACTCTCGCTTAACTTGTAACTTGAGTCTTTAAACAAAGTTAAAAAGGTTTGTTGAAGACTCTTGGAAACTTTAAGGACTCACTTTGACTCGCTTCTTGACTTTTAGACTTGACTCTTAGCTTCTTTGACTTTGATCTTAACTTTCCTTGAATTGGATTATGGATTCAAGGATCATGATCTCATGTTTATGGATTATTCAATGATGTTCAGATGTACTTTAGAGTGTTGAAATCAACTAGGAATAATGGTACATCACTTAGGAACTAGTACGAAAAGATGGAGGAGAAATCGGAACTCCAGGTGACCCTGGCGCTCTGAGAGGCGCGGGGCGCCAGAGCTTGACGGATAGAGTCTGTCCTGAGGGGCTTTTGTAGGTGCGGCACCCCAGGTCCTATCACACAGGTTTTCCAACTTTTCTTATCCGATTTTCATTTCTAAACCTCCCAAACTTCCATGGATTTCCCCCCAACACTTAGGATCACTAATATACTCAATACCCAATAGTTTAGACTCGTAAAACAACCCGGAAACACGAATCAAAACCACTAAAGGTACACTACAACTCTACCAACAAGGATTCAATAATTGTTCATCAAGAACTTCAAGAATTATCATTCAATCAATAAAAAACTTGCTACTTTAAACATGTTGGTGTGTGGGTGAACGAACCCAACACAAAAAGATCTCATATACCTCGATAGAGTTCAACCCCGACGAATTCCACTAGCGAAACCTTAGCGTTCTTGAAGAAATCTTGGTCTTCCTCTTCTCTTCTCTTTTCTCCCAATCAGTAAGCTTTCTCAACTTTTCTAAAACAAAATTGGGACTTGGTTTTACTCCTAATGAACCCTTAAAACGGATTAGGAAATACTAGGGTAAAAAGATTACTTTACCCGTACTAAAATGCGTATTGGACTTTTCTCAGTCCAACAGATCAACTTTCGAAAGGTATATCTCCCTCATACAACATAGAAAATGCGCAAACTCGGCGCCATTTGAAAGAGCTTCCCGAGGATTTTCAACAATATAAATAATTCACACTAACTCCTCCTGAGCTGGGAGTTATGGCTATTTGAAAATGACCAAAAACTCACTCTTATACTTGGGAAATTTTCCAGATTTCTCCACTTATTTCCAAAAATGATTATTCTTGGTTTATTAGCTTATTATTAGTTATATAAAACATAGGATTGAACTTATTAAAAGAAAAACATACTTACCTCATTAGAAACTTGTAACTCAAGGAATACTCAAAATACTCAAGTATACTCAAAACTGCTCAACTTAAAGATTAGATACTCGACTATGTATACTCAACTAAATATAAAGCAATAATACACATGATATATATAAAGAAAAAGCTTTATAAACCATTAAAAGTAACTTAGTTCGTTAATGAAAATGAAATAACAAACTCAACTTTACTTATATAAGAAAGTAATACAGTTTCTGTGGGAGATTCTCTAGCCAACAACAATCACTGTGAGCCTAAGAGATGGTACAACGTCTTACCTCATGTTGCAAGAAGACTGTCAGTATAGAACCTGAAATACTAAGTGGATCCACTAGTCTATGCAAAAAAATACTAAGGAATCATCTAAAAAGTATGACCATTCTTCTGTCCATGCTGACTACATCGTTTATGGGGGTTTGGGTTAATATGAACTTGCGCCCCCATATCGGTGCTCAATACTACCCCCAAAATATTTAATTCATATATTTGTAAAACAACTTCTTCTCTAGTTTGAGGTAATTGCTCAAACATAGCTTTAAAAGATCACTTGGAAATCATAGTTTCCTCTTTACTAAAAACTAGCCAAAGGCTCTGTTGGAATACTTAGTTCCCTCATAACTTTTGACAAATGAACTCAACTCTTTACTATTTGCTTAACTTGAAACTTTTGATCTTAAATCAACTCTTAGATAATACTTAGCTACCTTATATTTCATGAATGAAACACTTCAACTTTTACTCTTACTTCAACTCGAAACTTGAGCCTTAAAATGAAGTTAAAACGTTTAAATAAGACTCTTGAAACCTTTAAAAACTTTACTTTAACTTGGTTCTTAACTTTTCTTGAATTAAAGATCACGATCAGTGATTTCATGATTTTATACTTGGAGGGTTGATGCAGAATTATGAGCATGAACTACTCCACTCGAGAAACTCAAACTCCTTATCTCAAACTGCGGCACTTATAGGTTTCATGCGAAATAATAGGCATGAACAATTCAACTCAAGGACTTCATGGGTAATATGTAATAGTTCTATGATTAGAAATAAAATTTCAAAGGTGTTAGAAACTTATTACACAAGACTTAGAACTTGAAGATGATACTTCTCTCAAAGATACTCAATTTGTGAAGTCCATGCGGAATTCATGGTCATGAAAGACTCGACTCGAAGGTCTACATACTACCTGGAACTCATGTACATGACTCTTGTCATTCTATTATTTACTTTCTCAAAACGTAGTTCAAGTCAATGATGGATCTCAAAGAATTCACAATTAAACTCAAAGGCTTTCTTGAACTCTACTCCTAACTCTCTCTTAAATGTGAATTATGAATTCAAGAGTTATGGTTCATGATATGAATGATCTAGGTGATACTGTAAAATCATGAATACATTCTCATCACTCTCATTCTCACTTACTTGAGACTTGAAAAAAGTTATTAGAAGTTGTAGAAGACTCTTCAAAAGGACTTGAAGGGACTCTCTCAAAATGTTCAAAGAACTCTCAAAACTTAATCTTAACTTTACGTAGAATATTAATTATTGTTCTAAGGTTATGATTCATGTTATGAATAATTTGTAAGTTTTAAGAAGTATTTTAAAGTGATTAAAATAAAAAGAACTAAGATACACTTTAAATGAGCTCAAAAAGGACAACCGACGAAAAAAATGTGGGGCCAGGCGACCCTGGCGTGTTACGATCGCGGTGATCCAGCCCCTAACATTAGAGGCTGAATTTGGGCGCACTGCAGGCGCACTTCCCCAGACCATTGGGCGAATCTGGGGCATGCCGCGCCAGCATCTCCCCAGGCAAGCGTTTGACGAATTTGACCTCTCGTAATCTGACCCTAAATCGCTTTTAATCTATTTCTTTTCTCAAAATTTCCTTAGATTCAATTAAACAACATAAGTACACACTAATATACTCAAAACAACTCTCCAAACAATCACTTTCATCTCAAGAAATTATCAAAACTCCAACAAGACAAGGTTTCCAGTGTACCTCAAGAACACCTATCAAGAACATAGATCGTTCAACTTTTTGAGAATGAAAATATATTGAAAATAACATGTTTGGCATGAGGGTGAACAAATCCAACACAATGGAAGCTGACATCCCTCTTAGGTATTAAACCCATGGCCAAAATCCACAACTAAAATCAAGAACGTCGATGAACACCTTCATCCTTTCCTCTTTTCTCCTTTTTTCTCTTCTTTTCTTTTTTGTCTCTTCTTGAACTCTAAACTAAAACCGTAGGTATATATTATGATTATAAAACTGAATCTAAAAGGATTGGACCATTAAAATATTAGTAAAAATGAATTAAATCTTATTGGGTAAGGAAAGGACCAAAATACCGCTCATATTTTAGGCTAACTATCCTTAACTTGACAACCTAAGTTCAAAAGGTCATATCTCACTCATCCGAACTCAAAAAGTAGCAAACTCGGCACGTTAGAAAGATAATTCAAGAAATCTTTTCTATGGTATCTTTAGCACACCTAACTCATCCTGTACTAGAAGTTATGATCATTTGAAGTTGACCCAAAACTCATACTTAACTCTCCAAATTTCAGATTTTGCTTTTTTCAATTTAATTCTTTTTGAAATTTTTTATTCCTATATAAAATCTCACTCACTACGATGAATGACTTAAGTCTTAGTTCAATGTTTTTCTGGGGTGTTACACATCCATACCAAACACACCCTTAAATCAAACACATAAATCAATATTTTTGCTGTTAAATTTATAAATATCATTAGAAGAAACTTTACATAGTTTTCATTCTTCCGATACAGAGAAAGACATTCATCATAAAATACAAAAGAAAATAAAATATCCTTTACGATTACAATTGGTCATTCTTACCGGATGAAATATAAAGTAAATAGAGAATGCCTAAACGGCGACACACAAAAGAAATGCAAAAGTAAATAAAATATCCTTTACGGTCACAACCTTTCATCCTCCACCGGATGAACTATATAGCCTTTACGGCAACAGCCGTCCATCCCCTATAACCAGATGAACTTTAATTAGCTTGAAACTCAATTGTTCATTTAGGGGTTGTCAAGGACATTATCTCAATTGCAGTTTGCTTAAACCTTTCTTCCACTATGAATGCTTCCGAGAATTGAGTTATGTCACTTCCACCTTTTGTCTGAATATACGTCGATCAAACATGTTTTTAGAACCAAGAAGTAACAATATACTCACTAAATATATATGTGAACACGTTATCCACATGATCTTGTAAAATTAGAAAGACTATATATTTATGTTAAATACTTACTAGGTAAATCAATCTAAATAATTTCTAAACATAATTTATGACTAAACTATATGTAGTAGAAAATAGAGAATTTCAACCTCTTGGTGAGACTGTGTGTGTGTGTGTGTGTGTGTGTGTGTGTGTGTGTGTGTGTGTGTGTGTGTGTGTGTGTGTGTGTGTGTGTGTGTGTGTGTGTCAGGTTACATTTTCACATAGAATCATGTCTCGTTTAGTAAACTTTTAGAAGTTTTTATTCGATTAAAAAATCATGTTCATTTTTTGAATAATTCTTGATGAATTGATTATGATTATTAATTAAGGTTGCAGAAGACAATAAAAGAAAATTAACAAAAAAGAAATTATTTCAGATAATCACAAAAATTATTGAATAATTTTCTCGATAAGATATTGGATAATAAAAACATGGTATGTCATTGAAAGAATTTTTTTACCTTTGTAGGGAGATTAGGAACCAACGCATGAAGAATTTCGAACAGGCTTCACATCTTCTTTCTCCTTTCTCTCTCCGTCCATATATGTATCTCATGTTCGGATTCTCTTTTAGCTTCGGCTCCATGAGCTTCAGAATTTGGTTCAGCAATTCCCTTACCGTTGCTTTTTCCGTTTGGTGGACTTCTCCTCTTACCAACACCAGATGTTGTTTTAACAACCTCATTAACAATTGTTAGCGGTTGGCAAGTATCATACCTAGTCAGATTTGGCAACTTGTCACCCTCAAACGTCTCTCCACTCCCAACTTGATTGTCATTCAAGTTCATATATGACCAGAGATCATTAGTTTCACATGCCAAACCATGATTATTCTCACCGCCTCCATCCATTTTTTTTCTTTTTCAGCTGGTTTTATATTGTACCTTAAGTTACGCCTATAAATAGAATTTTTTTATTGTAGGGGGCAAAGTGTAAAATGGAGAAATGAGGGACTGGATGTGATGAATATTGAATATGAAAAGAATATAGAGAAGGGTTTAAAAAGGAAAAAATATATAAAGTAGAGATGAAAAAAAAAGGATGATTAATTGTTTTAATTACAAATATTAAATTACAAACATAATCAAGTTATTATTCTCATCTATACAAAAAGTGTAAGTTTTTTTTCAATTAAAATAATAACAATTAAAATTATTGTATATAAATATAATTTACTCAATGATTTTATTTTTAAAAAAAAATGCAAGCCTTGATTCTTAAGTTATATGAATTAGGTATGTCTAAATTGTAGTCTTATAATATAAGAGGTTACATGACTAGTGTTAGTTAGATTTTACTAATAACTTATTCACATGATTATTAATGTTAATGAAACTTCATTAATAGTTGGCTCCGATTATATACATTAGATTTTATGCATTTTTTACTCATTTATTCAAGTTGATCACACTAAAATTAATAATTAAACAAGTGTTTTTCCGTGAATAAAATTTTTTATCACGCAATATCCGTTCCATAAAAAATAAAAAGATCATAATTTTATTTCATCTTCTGGCCAGAATGTTAAAATGCCTTTAAATACTAATCATGACTTTCCCTTTATTAGGAGTGTCGCACCCCTATTTTCGAACCGTTCGAAAACAGTTCACAACATAATATGACTGACACTCTGATTTTTGGAAAAAAATATTATTTTATTTTTAGAGTCGCCACCTAATTTTAAGGAAAACAATTTTTTATTTAAATGTAAACACTGTTTTTGATTTGCGAAACCAGTGAGATTCTAAGTAAGGGTTTTGGTCACTCGAGGGGAATGTGTTAAGAACCCCTTAGAGCATATCGGAAGATAGTTCTTTAACTCAATTTAGGAAAATATGATTATGAAAACTTGTTTATTTATTTTATTTTTTTTAAAAAAAAAAGATAAGTTAAATTTTATTAGTTTTAAGAAAAAGAGTAAAACACAAGTTACAATATATATATGTCCACTAAAATAGATTTAATAGTTATATTTCTATTATGTAGTAATAAAAAAATTATACAAAAATGCATGATAAATTTATATGTAAAATATATATATATATAGTTGTATCATTATAAGCTTATCCTAAAATATATAGATGTTGAATTTCAAAATTTTAGTCGCCTTGTTAAACGGTAAGACAAGGATTTCCTACATATCCCACCGAGGGAATTCAGGTCGAGGAGCGTAGTTCTAAATATACAGAAATGATGTTTTTTGATTTTCTAAGGGAGACCGAATTCGATGTGTGTTGCCTACGTATCCCACCGTGGGAAGTCAGGTCTAAACGTAGTTCTGTTACATCAAAATGCAAAAGAACAAAAATAAGCGTTAATCTTGAGGTTTCAAATGTTGTATTTCTTGATGGCGTCTAAATTGATCGGCTTTGTTCTCACTCTGGTATCCATTTCTGCTAAGATTACTGCTCCTCAACAGAGTACCCTATGAACCATGTAGGGTCTTTTCCAATTTGGTGCAAATTTTCCTCTGGCTTCTTCTTTGTGAGGAAAGATCTTGTTTAATACTAATTGCCTCGGTGTGAACTGTCGAGGTTTGACTTTTTATTGAATGCTTTGGTCATTCTATTCCATGACAAACTACATCTATCCTGTTTTCATCGATGAGCATCAATTGTTCATGTGTGGTATGTATCCATTCTGCATTGTCCAAACTAATATATTGGATAATCCTTAAAGATGGTATTTCTACCTCAGCAGGTATTACTGCTTTGGAACCATAAACCAACATATAAGAAGTTTTCCCAATTGACGTTCTAATCGTGGTGCAATAACCGAGTAAATCATATGGTAGCTTCTCATGCCATTGTATGTTACTGTCTACTATTTTTCTTAAAATCTTCTTGATATTCTTATTTACAACCTCCATTGCTCCATTCATCTGCAGCCGGTAAGCTGTGGAATTTCGATGAGCAATCTTGAACCTTTCACAAATTTCCTTCATAAGATCGCTAGTGAGGTTGGCTACATTATTTGTTATGATTGATTCTGGAATTCCGAACCTGACAAACTATGTTATTGCGAACAATGTCTGCCACTACTTTCTTAGTCATTGCCTTGTATGTCTAAGCTTCGATCCATTTTGTGAAATAATCGATAGCCACCAGGATGAAATGATGTCCATTTGATGCGGGAGGCTCTATGGGTCTGATAACATCCATGCCCCAGGCGGTAAATGGCCAAGGGAGCCCATCACATTGAGTTCATTTGGAGGAACCCCTATAAAATCTCCATGCACTTGAAATTGATGACACTTTTGTGCAATCCAAGTCAAAGCGCAACAAGTTCGTTCCAATAAGGTGTATCTCAACTAGTGTGGTGTGAATTTCTTTCTCAGATAGTAAATGGCTTGCTCTCTTCTACCTATCTCATCATGTTGCCCAATACACATCCAAATGCATTATCTATGATAGATAAATACAATAACAAAGGTTTTATAGGTTCTGGTGGGACCAACACTGCTGGGTTGGACAAGTACTCTTTGATTTTATCGAAAGCTTTTTGGCATTCCTCTGTCCATTTTTGTGGAAACATCGTTCTTCAGTAATTTGAATATGGGTTCACAGATCACTGTAGATTAAGCTATGAACCGACTGATGTAATTCAGAATTTCCAAGAAACTCATCACGTCCTTCCTAGTCTTGGGTGGAGGTAGCTCTTGGATTGCCTTTATCTTCGATAGATCCAACTCTATTCCTTTCCTGCTAACAAGAATCCAATAGCTTTACCACGAGTGCCCCAAATGCACACTTTGCTGGACTCAACTTCATATTATATTTTTGCAACCTCTTAAAGGAATTTCCTAATTAACCCTAGTGGTTGGAACTTATTTTGTATTCGATACTGACATCATCCACGTACACTTCAATTTCCTTATGGATGATATAGTGGAAAAGGGTAGTCATGACTCTCATATAGGTTGCACCGGCATTTTCTAGACCAAACGACATTACTCTATAGCAATATACTCCCTATGGAGTGATAAATGATGTCTTTTCTACATTATTTTCATCCATCAAAATTTGGTGATATCCTGCAAAGCAATCGACAAATGACTGCAACTCATGTTTCACACAATTATCGATGAGTATATGAATATTTGGTAGATGAAAATCATCCTTGGGACTGGCTCTATTGACGTTTCGATAGTCCACACATATACTGATCTTTCCATCCTTTTTTGGCACTGACACAATGTGGGCTAACCACGTGGGTTAATTTGTAACCCTCATAATGTTTGCCTCGATCTACTTTGTTATATCCATCTTGATCCTTAAACTCAAACCCGACTTGAATTTTCTTGTTTTTTTCTTAACGGGTAGACAAGTGGGATCAGTAGGTAATTTTTGCGAGACAATATTAGTGCTTAATCCTGGCATGTCATCATAAGACCAACCAAATATATAACAAATTATCGGTTATTGGGATAGTATTAACAGAATGAATGGGATGACTGAGCTCTCCATGGATGGTAACTTTTGTGCGACCTCATCCAAACTTTACACACTGATGGAGAGTTGAAAGAACCTCTCTTGCCATGGTCTTCCCAACAACAGGTTGTAGTTGGATGATACATCCATCACTTGAAATAGAATGGGGAATTCGGCAGGCCCTACTTGCAATGTGAGATAGATCTCTCCGATGTCACTTCATTGCTCTCCATCAAAACATCTAACCTTCACATGAATTTCCCTTATTTCTCCCATACTAACACCTAAGTCTCTTAGAGTGGTGAAAGGAAAGATATTACATATATAACCACCATCAATTAAGACTCGAGTCACAATCTTATCACAATATTTGACTGCAATGTAAAGCGCTTTGTTGTGACCAGACCCTTCTGCAGGCAACTCATCATTGTGGAAAGAGATCTTGTTAGGTTCCACTATTCTTCCAATCGATGCAGTTAAAGTTTTACTTGTGGTCTCTTTTGGAATGATTACTCCGCTTAACACCTCCATCAAAGCATTCCTATGAGATTCAGAACTCATAAGCGAAAACCAAATGGATAAGTGGGTTGGCGTCTTCTTCAGCTGTTCTTCGACCGAATAGTCTTTAGACTACATCTTCTTTCAAAACTCTGCGGCTTTAGCATCAGTAACATTCTTTTTTGGATTTTGTTCTTTTCTGAGAACTCTTGGATTAAGATCCTCTGGGGAATATAACCTCCTTGACCTAGTCGTTCCTTGAGCCACGGCAGTGTCGATCATCTTGCCCTTGATGCCTGTCTGATAGTCCCAAGGGACTGTTTTGGTATCATACTCATCCTTTCTAGAAATTAGAGTATGCACTACAACTCTCAGGAGATATGTTTGTACAGTCAGAGGTTCCCTTAGTTGAACAGTGCTAACAGATTGCGTCGTAGTTGGCATGGCGTCTGCTCCAACCACGTCTGGACAGCCAGGGCCCTCGTATTCTTCCTCCAGAGTAACCATGTTGACTTCTCGATTCTCATGGTTTGTCAAGGGATTTTTGTTAACGTTCAGGGGTGATGGAGTGTATTTAGTTACTCCTCTTCTAATCAAAGACTCGGCCTGATTCTTCAAAACATAACAATCTTCTGTGTAATGCCCATGGACTCCCGAGTGGTAAGTGCATCGCTTGTTTCCATAAAAATTATGAGGGATTGAATTAGGAAGTTTCCCTTCAACTGGTTTCAGCACTCCTGTTGTCCTCAACCTTTCAAACAATTGGGATAAGGTTCGACAATGGGTTTGTAAGCATGAGTATTTCTAGCTTCGGGATTTTGACGCGGTCTTGGTGCATATGCTAGTCTATTTTGGTGGATAGGATCTTTAACAGGCGCATATGGTCTTGGATTATTTTGGTATGCAGGTTATTGGGGAGGATTATAGTGTCGTTGGGTATTATATAGTATGCGTGGGGTGTAGAATGTATGTGCAATAATCTGGGGATTGTTAGGGTATCAATGGAATGGTCCTCGTTGTTGATAGGTGACACCTGAAACAGCCTCCTTTTTCTTCTTGATGCCACTAATGGTGCCCTATGTATGGATCTACTTGCAGCTTGAAATGCGACCATAGATTAAATCTTCTCAGATTTAACACCTTACTCTATGAAGTCTCCCATCTTAACTAATTCTACAAACTTCTGGCCCATCATTGACATCATCTTGTCGAAGTAGACACCTTCTTGTGCTCGAATAAAGTACTTTGGGAGCTCACTCTCATCTAGTGGTGGTTGCACCCTTGCAGCCTCGATTCTCCAGTGTTGTGCATATTACTAGAAATTCTCAGATGGCTTCTTCTGTATATTAGCCAATGAGAATCTGTCAACAGTAATTTCAGTATTGAATTTGAAATGAGTCATGAAGTCCTTGACCATTTCCTGCCAGTCACGCCATTTGTGAGGGTCTTGGCGGGTGTACCAGGTCAATGCTTCTACAGACAAACTCCAGATAAACAACTTCATCCTTAGCTTCTCATTTCTTCCCACACGACTAACAAGTCATAGTATGCCCTTAAATGAACGTGAGGGTAACCTTTTCCATCAAACATGTCAAACTTTGGTTTGTACCCTAGCGCCATGTTAATGTCTGGGTGGATGCACAAGTCATCATAATCCAGACTCTTTGTTCCTCTAGTAACTTGCAAGCTTTTCAATGCCTTTCTTAGACCCTGAAGCTGGGCATTTATGACACATCTTCTTTTAGCTGGGTATCTTTCTCCATTTCTGCATATTGATCGACCTCATACGGGACATTAACAACTACTGGAATTGTGAAGCTAGGATCTCCAGCTGCATATATGGATGGAACATGTGGCTCATATGGAGCGGCAACATATGCCCCAGGTATTTGCTTCATTGTAGGTTTGGTGGGGTCGTAATTAGAAAGGCGGGGAACAATTCTAACTGCGGTTGGTGAAGCTGGTGGTACTCGCCCATGAACAGGAGCATGTTGAGTTGGTTCCGACTGATTTGGTAAGTCGGCAGAAGGCAAGTCAGTTATTGGGAAGTAGGGAAAATGGTCGCCGATAGTTTATCCAAGTTTCGCACTTGACGTAATTCTTCCCTCAAGATCTCAAGTTCTTGTTCCATGTGAGCCATTTTTTACTCATTTTGGATGTCAGATACACTTCGAGAACTTTTGGGGTTCTCAATAGTTACTATTATATTTGCAGCAACATTGACCTCGTCTTTGTTAGTCATTTTTGTTTTTGATCGAAGGTTGTATCGTGAGTCAGCCAGTTTGCAAGTCGACACTATTAAATGTTCTTTTGGGGGATAAATAATTAAAAGAAAAAAAAAGAAACTATGTTAGTCTTGGAAATATTGAAATATATAACAAATATATAAGTGTAAATCATATATAGTCCAATTTGGCTACATTCAAAACGCGTCCTAATCTAGAACCTCTTTTTGCCTGAGGTAGGCCTATGTTGCAATCATTTTGATAATACATTATTTATTTAAACACATTTTAGATTTTGGAGCAAACATAACTTCATTGATTAAGGTAGTCTTGGAAGTTACAATGAGGTAGGAAATCAAAAACCTAAGAGATGAAAGTATAGGGGAAGGCCATAAGGCATGCAAGAGTAATAAGCCACATGAAACTTTGAAGAGCTTATGAAAAAGGTTCAAAGAAGAAAAATAAACCTACGGCCAGGTTGGAGCATCATCACCGTCATTGTGTCCATCATAAAATGGCTCTGGGTGGTACTCTGGGGATTCATCGATCATTCATTCCCAATTGTTTCGATCTTCACTAAACCCTATATAACCATATTCTAAGAGAGAGTCTTCTTCTGTTGGGGAAGGTTCATCCTCCATATGCATCACTCCTCCATCTCTAGGGTCATACAAGTTAGGGTCATTCTCTAACTATTCTTCTAGATCCTCTTCCATCTCCTCAGTTAGATCTATAGGATCCTCTTCTAGGTCTTTCTGCATCTTTTCATTTTGTCCATCATCAACTGCCTGTATGAAATGGTTGATAGACCGTGGCGTTTGCTATTGATACATGGTTGTAGTGATGTGCATGAGGTTCAATAACTCCGCGCCAATTTGATTTGCCTTTGAGTATATGTGAACCCCAAAATTCCCTCATAGCTAGGTCTAGCGAGAATTCCTCCCATCATAAACCAAGCATAATATTCAGGTGTGCACTATGATTCAACCCCCATGTATGAGTCAAGAATACCACACCATCCTTGTACCAAAGCAGAGATACTTTCGATCGGGATTCTTCCTTCATAATTGACCTCTGTCAATGACATATTTACCATAGAGGAACGCCCTGGTAATCCCAAACTGTCAGAGGACTCTTAGAGGTGCGTAAGGCTGGAAGCCTTCGAACCCAATCAACTCAATGAAATAGCGTTGATTATCTCTCAACAAAGCTCGACCATGGACCCATGGTAGTAGCCATTGAATACGGTTTTTGTGAGGTTTGTCAGGAAAATACGCTCGTCACATCCGGGTAGCACCCCCTAGAAGTTACCAGTGCCGTCGTCCTCGAAGAGGACTAAGACTAACCTCTTAGCGTTCCTTATTACATTTCATAGGTCAAATTTTGGAAAAGTTAAAACTTTTTCTTGTACTTTGAGGTTTACATAGACCTCTCGCATACACACAATATACGTAGGGAGTTTACATAGACTCATCGTATAGGAAGCACTACATAGAATTATACTTTTATTCACATACATAAGATAGCAATATAGATTCATAAGAAGTCTAGGATATGTCTCATATTAAAACCATCAAAAACTAGTACAACATTGGACATAGTCCACACTTCATTACAATTAAAGCCACACATAGGCATAGACAACATTAGTCTTCAAATGAAAGAGAATCAACAAAAGTGCTTTTAAGACTAATCAATATTCAATAGCAAGATAGTGGCATCACCCTCGGAAAGTAAGGACCTACCGAACTTGGAGAATGAGAATCCAAGTCTTCTTCAATGGCCCTCTAGAAACTCAACGGCCAGAAACCTACATTTTGTAGTAAATATAGAAACATGGTTTAGTACATCACTTGTACCAAGTATGGGAATATGCACATAAATATTTGAAATCATGCTAAAGGGAAAATTTGTTCAAAACATGCTAAGTTACTTTGGAAAGTCTTACGCACAACCAGGAACCCATATAAGAAAATAACCACATATTCTTTAAGACAAGATCATATACAACACAAGACCACATTATCAAGAATAATCAAGTAAACATGTATCATAGCATATTTTAGTACATAATTGATACAACTCCAACATCATGTTACAACAACATAGCATATATAAGAGTTCATAACATTACAACATATACAAGACCCTTACTCCTAATCCACCATCAAGTCCACAAGTGCAATGACCAAGTAAAGCCCCATAACCTTAATCAACCAAGTAAACCCAACAAAGGACCACAAGCAATGTCTAACCTTACATAATATAACATTAAGTAGAACCATCTTCATATTTAGAAATATAGACCATTAGCATGTTCATAAATAAAACTAACATCATATAGAATCTTTAACATGTAAAGTCAACATATACATAATTATTTTCTTTATATAACATAAGAACAACCTTCTATGTCTTCCCTCAAGACCAACTAGTGCAATGTATAGGTAGAGTCCCATACCCCTACCTAGACTAAGTCAAACCCCTTAGGTCACCCTAGTTAGTGTTCATTTTATTAATTCATTTTACTTTTGGGAACAATTGCCTTAACTGACATAGACCATGTGAGCTAAACATGGAATCCGGTGTCATGAAACCCAACACCGAAAGAAGGTGAACTACTTGCCAAAGTAGTACCAAAACATGAACATAACATTCTAGGTGGATCCACTAGCTAATATTTCTATGGGGGAAACATAGTTCAAGAACTACTAGATATTACTTGGGACCCTCTTTATGCATTTAGCATTATCGTCTCCAATCTCATGATTACAATAGTGAACCTACCTTCCTTACTTGGGAAGGGACACTCCTCACTACTAGTTCTTTCGGTGCTAAGATAGAGTCCTTTTTTAAATGTATTTCTTTAACAATCATAACTTAGTTTAGGTCATAGGATAATAGCTACTTGTATAGTCATAGTCATTATGTCAATAGGAATTGCATGAGAACACCTTTCATTACAACCCTCGTATGTGAGATTAGCATATTAACATCATCATATCATAGTAATGCACATGGGTACTTCATGACAAACCTTATATCATTACATCTTAAACATAATCTCACGATCACATAATTAAGAAATTTCAATTGCATCATCATACCATATGTACTTAATTCAATCACAAGATATACTTCAATTTAAGTTCATCACCAATTACAAGCCATCAAAATTGAAGTAAAGGTTTAGGATAACAAAGACTTACCCAATATACTTCAAAAGACATCATCATGGTCTTACCATCAACCAACAGATATCATCCAATAATAGGTGTAATAACATCATACAATAGCAATCAATACAAGAACTAGGTCAATTGTATCGTTAACATCAATCCTTAACCTAGGGTTAGGGAAAAAGGATTCAACATGAATTCTTCAATAATTAGATCCAATACCAATAGTACATTACCCTAGGTAGTCCATGAATGCATTAGAATAGATGAAACATGTCTAACAATCAATATATTCTTCAATTCATAAGCAAGATTCAAGATTTGGGGGAATTGGGGAAAGGCACATGATCCACACAAATTTCCCACAATTAAATTCAATTACTCAACAATCTACACTTAATTAGTCATGGATAATAACAATTTAGTCATAATCAATCATCCATTGCAAGTTTAGAAGAAAACCCATTTGTAGAAGAAAAAACCTAAGAATTTGGTGATTTAGAAATCAACTATGAAAGGACCTCTTGGGGAAAGGAATCCCAAGAGTGAAGAACCCATACCTTAATGAATATTAATCCACGAAATTCAAGTGAAATCCTAGAGAAATTAGCCTTCTTCTTCAAGCTTCCTTCATCCTTCAATAGAGGTTGAATAGAGAGAGAAAGTAGAGAGAGGTGACAGCTTTTAGGTTTTGATTTGGGAATTTGATTTGAGTGCGTAAATGTGTGGTAAAACTGATTGAAAATAATATATAGGCCCCCCATGAAAAAACCAAAAGACCCCTCATTTAATTTGACACTTTAATAAAGTCAAACATGAATTCAAAATTTCAGATTTTCATCGGGGAACAAGTCCGCGATGTGGAGCTGCTCCCGCATGATTTTCTAAACCAATTTTTGAGACAATAGAGTCTGCTACCTGCCATCAACACAGACTTGATTTTTTACCAATGGCCCACCAAGTCCGGACGCGGACACATTTCATCCAAGTGTATTTTGGCTGCTTCTTTGGCAACTTGCTTTGCCATATTTGGGGTCCTTTTGTGGACCCGTAATGCGACCCTTGGGGGTATGGCCTGGACGTTTTCACCATATATACATGGTTCTAACTGTTTAAAGTCATTTTACAAGTTTTAGACCTCATACAACACCTCTAAACCTATCTGAACCCTAAAGACGTTTCACTAGTTAAATAGACTAGCTTCCGGATGTCTTGGCGTTTCTTGACGTCTTGACTCTAAAACTTCTCAAATGGTTCATAAACATTATTTTAGACTTAGAAATTGTTTTTTAAGGTTTAGTCATCATGTGAGGCTCGATATTAGGTCATGGACTTTCGGAGTGTTACATTATCCCCCCTTAGGAACATTCGTCCCCGAATGACACTTCAAATCTTTTGAAGGTAAAGGATAGACTAAATATTATCAGCCCAACCAACAACATGTATATTATGATTCACAGCTCATAAGAGTACTTCACAACTCCATTCAACACATATTAACAACATTACACATAGCAACTCATGTCACAACACATAAGTGCTCAACACTTCATAATACATTATGAGGAACTACCTTCTCAACATCAACATGAGCTTAAAATGACATTAAAGAGTTACCGTGCTATTCTTCTCAAGACAACCTCAAAAGACCAAAAATCTCAAGAAGGAAAAACATGTATTTCACATAAGTGCAAGTTAACACAAAAGTCCTCTTTTCATGAAAACTCATTCCGACATAAACTTACCAAAATATGCACATACTTGGAAAACAAGTCAAATTCATATGATTCACTATTTTTCAGCATTAATAGGAACAACTAACCTTAATTAACAAAGAGATGAGGGTAAATGGACTTCATGTCGGCCTCGGCCACCCATGTTGCTCCTCAACTAGGTGGTTCCTCCATAGGACTTTTACGAAGACCACCTCTTTGTTCCTTAATTTCTTCACTTGATGATCAAGGATTTCACCGGAATCTCTTCATAGGAGACATTCTCATCCACACCTAGACCCTCAATGGGAAGAATGAACTCGGGATCACCAATGCACTTCTTAAGCATGGAGACATGGAACACCGGATGAACCGAAGCTATTTCACTAGGTAATCTCAACTCGTATGCAACCTTACTAACCCTTTGTAAAATTTCATTCGGACCCACATAACGAGGACTAAACTTCCCTTTCTTGCCAAGCCTCATCACCCCTTTCATGGGTGAAAGTTTTTAGTACACCTTGTCACCTTCTTCAAATTCTAACCCTCTTCTCCTATTGTCGACATAACGACTTTTGTCGGCTATAGTCTATTTTTAACCGGTTCCTTATTATATGAACTTTCTCCAATGTTTTATAAATTATTTAGGGACCAAAGAGTGAAGAATCACCAACTTCAAACCATCCAATCGGAGATCTACATCTTCTACCAAACGAAGCTTCAAATGGAGCCATGGATATAGTCGAATGGTAACTATTGTTATAATAAAATTCAACTTAGGGCAAGTATTCATCCCAACTTCCCTTCAAATCAATTACACAAGCCCTAAGCATATTCTCAAGGGTTTGAATAGTATCCTCCTCTTGACCATCCGGCTTTTGGTGCTCGACTTTCACTTGTTGACAATTTGGACACATTGCAACAAATTTCGTCATGTCCCTTTTCAATCCATCCCACCAAAACACTTTTCTAAATTCATGATACATATTAGTAGAATCCGGATGAATTGAATAACGAGAACCATGAGCTTCTTCTAGGATCCAATTTCTCAAATCATCCATATTAGGCACACACAACCTCCCTTGGTACATGAAAACACCATATCCCCTAAGGATAATGACTCATTAAGCTTTTCAAGAACCGATTCCTTTAACTCCATCAATGACGGATCAAGGTGTTGCTTAGACTTCAACTCAACCACCAAAGACGATTCGGAGTTATGATGGACCACAAAACCACCATTAGGAGAATCTTCCAATTGGACACCAAACGAGCCAACCTATGAACATCTTTCACTAGATCCTTCTTGCGCTCTTCAACATGAGACACAGTACCCATGGTCATATGACTTAGAGCATCTGCAACCACATTGGCCTTGATGGGGTGGTAGAGAACACTCATGTCATAATCTTTCAAAAATTTCCACCATCTTCTTTGTCGCAGATTTAATTCCTTTTGAGTAAACAAATATTGAAGACTCTTATGGTCGGTATACACTTCAACATGAACACCAAACAAGTAATGTCTCTATATCTTCAAGGAAAATACCACGGCCGCTAACTCAATATCATGAGTTGGATAATTCGTCTCATGTACCTTAAGTTGTCTAGAGGCATAGGCTACTACTTTCCCATGTTGCATAAGCACACACCCCAAGCCCACTCGAGATGCATCACAATATACAACGAAGCCATTGGTACCCTCTGATAGAGTCAATATCGGAGCGGATGTAAGCCTATCTTCCAAAATTTGGAAGTTCCTTTCACATGCCTCCAACCACTCAAATTTCACACTCTTTTGGGTCAAGGTAGTCAAAGGAGAAGAAATGAACGCAAAACCATCCACAAACCTCCTATAGTATCCCGCGAGACCCAAGAAACTCCTAATGTCGGTTGGAGTCAATGGCCTAGGCCAACATTTCACTGCCTCGATTTTCCTTGGATCAACCTCAACTCCCTCACTAGAGATGATATGAATATGAAACGTCACCAACCTCAATCAAAACTCACATTTGCTATACATGGAAAATAGTTGGCGTTCCTTAGAAACTTGTAATACCACTCTGAAATGGTCCATGTGTTCACCCTCATTTTAAATATACCAAGATATCATCAATGAAAACAATGACAAATGAATCTAGGTAACTTCGAAACACCTTATTCATTAGGTCCATAAACGCAACTAGGGCATTAGTGAGACCAAAGGACATTACTAAGGAACTCACAGTGACCATATCTAGTTCGAAAGACCATTTTGGAAATATCTTCATCTCTCACCCAAAGTCGATGATATCCCGACCTCAAGTCAATATTAGAAAAGTAGCTTGCCCCTTGGAGTTGATCAAACAAATCTTCAATCAGAGGGAGAGGATACTTATTCTTAATGTTCACTTTATTGAGTTGTCGGTAGTCAATACACATCCTAGGCGACCCATCCATCTTCTTCACAAATAAAATCGGGGCACCCCGTGGGGAAATACTAGGTTGAATGAAGCCTTTGTCTGGTAAGTTTTTGAGTTGAGCCTTCAACTCTTTCAATTCGGCCGGAGCCATCCAATACGGAGTAATTTAAATGAAATTTGTATCCGATAACAAGTCAATACCAAAGTCAATTTCCATTTGGGAGGAATTCCAGGAGATTACTAGGAAAGACCTCCTGAAATTCCCTCACTACGGGGACTAACTCAATGGAGGAAATTCAGAGTCTAAATTTCTCTCTCTTACAATATGGTATAAACACCCTTTAGAGATTATCTTACAAGCATTTAGACAAGAAATAATACGACCTCTAGGAATAGAACTTCCCCCTCCCCCCCCCCCCCCCCCCCCCCCCCCCC
>NC_028648.1:41239095-41260277 GCF_001406875.1 Solanum pennellii | reverse complement strand
CCCCCCCCCCCCCCCCCGGCCACTCTAAGACGGGTTCACTAAAAAAGTTAAACTTGACAACTCTTATCCTACAGTTAATGGAACCAAAACAAGCATGCAACCAATCCATCCCAAAAATAACATTAAAATCAATCATATCAAGCTCTACTAATTTAACATGAGTAACCCTATTGGGCAATATTATAGAATAAATCCTATATACATTCTTTCCAACCACCGATTCACCCACCAGGGTGGACACTGTAGAAGGTTCGTTCAAGATATCACGCAAAATATCAAACTTTCGAGCTACCAAAGGAGTAAAAAATAAAAAGGTAGCACTCGAATCAAGTAAAGCATAAACATTTATAGAGAATCATTGAAACATACCGATCACCACATCGGGGAAACTCTCTTCTTCACCCCTAGAACGGAGAGCATAAAAGTGATTCTTTCTTGGAGCATCAACATTAGAACCACTTGCTTGAGATTGCCCACTACTTTTGTCTTGCCCCTTCACATTAGGGAAACCCTTAACTCTGTGACCCTCTTTTCCACAACTATAGCAATTTGAATTCCCAACTAGACACTCACCCCAATGCTTCTTACCACACTTTGAACAAGTTGGTTTATCACTTGTTGACTTTCCACTTCTAGACTTTTGAAGAACCACTTTCAAAAGACTTAACACTCCTGGCCTCTCTGTTCTTTCTCCTTAACCTAATTTCTTACACTTGTTGAGCATGAACCATTAGATGAGCGATATTCATATTATCATGAAGCATAGTCGAACGACATTCTTTCATAAAGTCACCAGACACTCCTGTAAGGAAAGGATTCATCTCATCCCTTGGGTTAGACACCAAGGATGGAGCATACTTAGACAATTTAGTAAACTTCAAGGAGTAGTAAAATACACTCATACCTCCTTGATAAAAGTTGATGAATTCTTCCACATTAGCTTCCTTCAACTCTCAAGGAAATAAACGATCAAGGAAAGCCCTTTTGAAGATCTCACAAGTCACCGGACCACCTCCTAGCACCCTATTATCTCTCCATTTGGTGTACCAAGTTGCGCCACATCTTTGAGTTGATAGGCGGCCAACTCGACCTTTTCACCCGTAGTCACACCCATAGAAAATAGGATCTTATAGACCTCATCTAGTAAATATTGAGGTTCTTCATCCTCCCTTGACCCGTAAAACATAGGAGGGTTTATCCTAGTAAAGTCTCTTAAACGAGATGCCATAATTCTAGCATGTGGAGGCATGCGGGGTCAAACTTCCCGATTCACTTGGGCTGTCATGGCTTGGACTTGAGTGCGACGCCAATATCTTGTGAAGTCATGCCTTAGCCAAATTGAGAAAAGTTCTCCTTATCTCTCGATCGGTCATCGGTGGAGGAACATTCAGAACTTGATTTCTGATAACAACTTCTTCAAGTGGAGGTACTTGATTCTCCTGGGAGGAGCTTGGTTGTCATGAGCCCCTGCATTAATAATCCCTTCCTCGGCCCTTCATGACGCTGCTCTTCGAGTATTCATACCTATACCCACAATAAAAGGTTTAGGTGAAAGCACACATAAAGTAGATTCTAGAGGCACGACATAGGAATACAAGAAGATGAGGATTTCCTAAGCATCACATAGACTCTCATTCATAAGTGTGGCGCGCTTCACAATTACGAATAGGAATCTACATATACTTGGTATAATGAGACATCCATCCTAAATATATTCAACCTCATGCTCTGATATCATGTTTTTTACATCCGGAGAGCATCCCCTAGAAGTAACCGGTGTCTTCGTCCTCGAAGAGGACTAAGACTAAATTCTTAGCATTCGTCATTACATTTCATAGGTTAAATTATGGAAAATTCAAAACTTTTTAATTACTTATACTTTAAGGTTTTTACATAAGCCTCTCGCATACACACAATATATATATAGAGAGAGTTTAATAGACTCCTCGCATAAGAAGCACTACATAGACTTCTACTTTTATTTCACATACATAAGATAACAATATAGATTCATAAGAAGTCTAGAATACGTCTCATATTAAAACCATCTAAAACGAGTACAACATTGGACATAGTCCATACTTCATTTACAATAAAGCCACATATAGGCATATAAAACATTAGTCTTCAAAAGAAAGAGAATGAACAAAAGTTTCTTTAATACTAAACAATATCCAATAGCAAGATAGTGGCATTGTCATCGGAAAATCAGATACTACCGAACTTAGAGAAAGAGAATCCAAGTCTTCTTCAATGGCCCTCCAGAAACTCAAATCCCTGAACCTACTTTTTGTAGTAAACATAGAAACATGGGTTAGTACATCACTTGTACTAAGTATGAGAATATGCACATAAATATTTGAAATCATGCTAAAGAAACATTTGTTCAAAACCATGCTAAGTTACTTTTAAAAGCCTTATGCATTACCAATAACCCATATAAGCCAATAACCACATATTCCTTAAGATAAGATCATATACAACACAAGACCAACATTATCAAGTATAATCAAGTCAACATGTATCATAGCATATATTATTACATAATCAATACAACTTCAACAACATGTTATAACAGCATAGCATATATAAGATTTCATAACATTACAACATATACAAGACCCTTACTCATAATCCACCATCAAGTCCACAAGTGCAATGACCAAGTAAAGCCCCATAACCTTACTCAACCAATTAAACCTAACAAAGGACCACAAGCAATGTCTAACCTTACATAATATAACATCAAGTGTAACTATCTTCATATTTATCAATATAGACCAATAGCATGTTCATAAACTAAACTAACATCATATAGAATCATTAACATGTAAAGTCAACATATACATAATCATTTTCTTTATATAACATAAGAACAACCTTTTAAGACTTCCCTCAAGTTCAACTAGTGCAATGTATAGGTAGAGTACCATAACCCTACCTAGACTAAGCCAAACCCCTTAGGTCACCCTAGTTAGTGTTCAGTTTATTACTTCATTTTACTTTCGGGAGAAATTGCCTTAACCGACATAGACAATGTGAGCTAAACATGGAATCCACTATCATAAAACCCTATACCGAAAGAATGTGGACTACTTGCCAAGGTAGTACCAAAACATGAACATAGCATTCTAGGTGGATCCACTAGCTAGTATTCCTATGGTGGAAGCATAGTTCAAGAATTAGGAGATATTACTTGGGACCCTCTTTATGCCTTTGGCATTATAGTCTCCGATCTCATGATTACAACAGATAACGTACCTTCCTTACTTGGGAAGGGATACTCCTTACTACTAGTTCACTTTGTGCTGAGCTAGAGTACCTTTTGAAATGTCCTTATTTTAACAATCATAACTTAGTTTAGGTCATAGAAGAATAGCTCCTTGTATAGTTATAGTCATTATATCAATAGGAATTGCATGAGAACACCTTTCATTACAACCCTCGTATGTGAGATTAGCACATTAACATCATCATATCATAGTAAGGCACATAGGTACTTCATGACCAACCTCATATCGTTACATCTTAAGCATAATCTCACAATCACATAATCAAGACATTTCAATTGCATCATCATACCACACCTACTTAATTTAATCACAAGATATACTTCAATTGAACTTCATTACCAAGTACAAGCCATCATAATTGAAGTAAAGGTTTAGGATAACAAAGACTTACCCAATCTCCTTCAAGAGTCATCATCATCATATTACCATTTACCAACCAATTTCATCCAATAATAGGTGTAATAACTTCATACAATAGCAATCTATACAAGAAGTAGGTCAATTATATCATCACTATCCAAGTTAACATCAATTCTTAACCTAGGGTTAGGGAAAAAGGGTTCAACATAAATTCTTCAAGAATTAGATCCAATCCCAACAATAGATTACCCTAGGTAGTCCATGAATGCATTAGAATAGATAAAAAAGGTCTAAAAATCAATACATTCTCCGATTCTCATCAATTCATAAGCAAGATCCAAGATTTGGGGGAATTGGGGAAAGGGACATGATCAACACAAACTTCCCACAATTAAATCGCGATGCATGATCTTCTGCGATGCATGAATATTGACTCACGATGCATGGTCTTCCGTGATGCATAAATATTGACTCGCATGGTCTTCCACGATGAACGAATAATCATATATCCTCAAACAATGATAATGGTAAAAATACTTCCAGATAGTATATCGTCTTGATCGATAATGAAATAACTGACCCTTCTGGGTAATGCATAGTATCTTATCCGACATTATGATGCAAATGACGTTCTTTACGAAAACCGTAAACTCTTCCTTGAGATTTTCCCTTGATTCACCTTCGAATCTAGCTGGACGTTCTGTATAAATTTCAATTTGTTGGAAACTGATTGAAATAAACGATTCATATTCACAAGTCTCCGGCATAAGTGATATAAAATGCTTCCTGCTTCTAAGAATAACTATTGATTTTGGGATAGTTTTCTCCTCCTTTGACTTCTCCATATTCATCCATCGAAAGAATTTGTTGATTTCAGAGCAAAGCTATAAACCTGCGTCCATAGAAAAATTGTTAGTTATAAAAACAAACTGATCTGTGTCGATTTCTTCAGTTGTCTGCTCCTTGTCCTGCTATCTTTGGTTGATTTCCCGATCTCCCGGCTCTTGATAGATGAGACAAAATATTTTATGCCAAAACAAATGAAACATAAAAGGGAAAATTTAAGAAAAATAAATTTTCGGGAAATAGTATCTGAAAATGGTCTATATCAAGTCATGTCATATGAGGCTTAACAAACTTCTTTGAGTCTGATGCTCGGAGGTCTATTTGATTATTTGCTGGGGAGTTTTCAAAGTCACTCCGTATTTGTAGATAAACCCATGCTGAAATTTTGAGGCCATCCTCAAAATTTCTGTCCCAGTTAAGCGTCTTGCTTATCTTTCCACTGTAACTAACTAGATTGCGAAATTTTTTTGAGATCTTCTTGAAAATTCTGTCCTAGTTGAAAATCTCGAAACATCTTCAGTCTTGATTTGCTGAGGAAGAATCTTTTTCTCGAGAATTTTTGAATCCCTCTCAAAAATTCTGTCTCATTTTCTATTGTAAAGAGGAATAAAAATCTTACGGTAGATATGAACGAACCCTTGTGGCGCCTACGTATCCCGTTGAGGCGGAAGTAAGTTCAGACGTAGTTCCCCTCAAGGTTAATAACAATAAGAAATTTATAAAAAAAACGACCGAGGCTGACATAGTCCACCTACGTATCTCATTCTTGAGAATTAAAGTCGAACATAGCTCAAATACGAGGAAATAATTAAAGGGGATAAATAGGGTGACCGAGGCCGAAAAAGGCAGCCTACGTATCTCATTCTTGAGAATTCAGGTCAGACGTAGTTCATTACAAGAGGGATAAAAATTAAGACAAACAAATACAAGCAAATAGAATGATTACAAGTAAATAACAGAAATGCAAACCGAAGCTTCACACATAGTATCTTTTAACAGCGTCTGAGTTGATAGGTTCAGGTCATACGGTGCCATCCATCTCTGACAGGACCAAAGCACCTCCAGATAATACCTTGCGAACCATGTAGGAATCCTTGCCAATTTGGCGCGAATTTTCCTTTGTATTCGTCTTGATGAGGAAAAATGCGCTTAAGGACCAACTGACCAACTTTGAAAATTCTGGTTCTTACTCTCTTGTGAAAAGCACGAATCATTCTCTGTCGATACAACTGATCATGATAAACAACAACCATTCTCTTCTCGTCAATCAAAGTTAACTGCTCCATTCTCTTTCTAACCCATTCAGCTTTACTCAACTCAGCTTCTTGGATGATTCTCATTGACGGTATCTCAACTTCAGCAGGTATGACTGCCTCTGTTCCATATACTAGTTACGGAGTAGCTCCAGTCGATGTTTTGACGGTCGTTCGATAGCCAAATAAAGCATATGGTAACATCTCATGCCAGCCTCGGTGATTGTTAATCATCTTCCTCAGAATCTTCTTGATATTCTTATTGGCGGCCTCTACAGCTCCATTCATTTGGGGACGATAAGCGGTTGAGTTCCGATGTGTAATCTGAAATTGCTCATATAAATCTCTTATAAATTGACCATTTAGATTCACATTTTTATCAGTAATGATGGATTCTGGTACCCCAAACCTGCATATCAGATTGTTGCGAACAAAATTAGCCACAACTTTCTTGGTTACCGACTTGTAAGAAGCTGCTTCCACCCACTTGGTTAAATAATCAATAGCAACCAAAATGAATTTGTGTCCATTTGAAGCGGATGGCTCTATCGAACCGATGACATCCATACCCCAAGCTACAAATGTCCACGGTTTACTTATAGCATTAAGTTTGTGAGATGGCACTCGGATCAAATTATCATGCACTTGACATTTATGACATTTTCGTACAAACTTACAGCAGTCATTCTCCATAGTCATCCAGAAATAACCGGCTCGAAGGATCTTTCTTTCCAAAGTGATCCCATTCATATGCGTGCCACAAACTCTAGCATGTATCTATTCAATAAGCTTCGCAGCATCAACGCATCTGAGAAGACCCAAATCTGGAGTCCTCCTATAAAGGACTTCTCCACTTATAAAGAAATTGAGATCCATACGGCGTATCGACTTCTTTTGCTTGAACGTAGCATCTTCAATATAAGTTCCAGATTCCAAATACTTTTTTATATCAAAATACCAAAGCAAATCGTGTGGTTGTGCTTCAACATGGGAACAATGGACTCGATGTTCTTTCAACTCTATATCCATAGGATCAATACAGTCTGTGTCCGGATGTTTAATCATCGAAGCGATGGTGGCAAAAGCATCGGCCAATTCATTATGTATTCTGGGAGTATGTCTGAACTCGATCTTACGAAATATTTTGCACAACTTCTGCACATACTGTACGTAAGGTATAATCTTTGGGTCTTTCACATCCCATTCTCCTTGAACTTTGTGAATCAAAAGGTCTGAATCTCCAATAACCAACAACTCGTAGACACTCATGTTGGTGGCCATTTTCAAATCAAGAACACAAACTTCGTATTCGACCATGTTGTTCGTGAAATTGAATCGAAGCTTAGCTGCCATGGGATAGTGCTGAAAAGATTCTTACACTAAAACCGCCCCAATACCTTTACCTTGATGATTCGCCGCTCCATCGAAGAATAATCTCCAACTGTGGTATGCCTCAGAAATATCTTCACCCACAAATGACACTTCTTCATCATGAAAATAAGTCTTAAGCGGTTCATACTCTTCATCAATGGGATTTTCTGCAAGATGATCAGCCAAATCCTGTGCTTTTATCGCCTTCTGAGTCACATAGACAATGTCAAATTTACTCAACAAGATTTTCCACTTAGCTAACTTTCCGATCGGCATCTCCTTCTGAAGATATACTTCACTGGATCCATTCTGGAAATGAGGTATGTAGTATAGGAAGACAAATACTGTCTCAACTTCTGGGCAAGCCACGTCAATGCACAACACATTCTTTCCAACAAAGTGTAACGAGACTCGTATGGAGTAAACTTCTTGCTTATAGATAGCCCTTTCCTTCTTTCCTGTATCGTCGTGTTGACCAAGTACGCATCCGAATGCACTATCTGAGATAGACAAGTACAGCAACAAAGGACTCCCTTCTCGCGGAGGAACCAATACCGGTGGATTAGACAAATAGTTCTTGGTAGCATCAAAAGCAGTCTGACACTCTTCATTCCACTTTGTCGGGGTGTATTTCTTCAACAACTTGAAAATAGGCTCACATACCACGGTCGATTGAGCTATGAATCGACTGATGTAGTTTAACCTCCCTAAGAAACTCATCACCTCTTTTCTCGTCTTTGGCGGAGGTAACTCATGAATTATTTTAATCTTATAAGGGTCGAGCTCAATACCCCTTGTGTTGACTATAAATACCAACAACTTTCCGGCTGGAATTCCAAAGGCGCATTTGGCGGGATTTAACTTCAAGTTGTAACGACGCAAACGACCAAAGAATTTCCTTAGATGTGTCAAATGGTCTGAACTCTCGCGGGACTTGATTATGACGTCATCCACATACACTTCAATCTCCTTATGAATCATGTCATGAAATATTGTCTTCATAGCCCTCATATAGGTAGCACCACCATTCTTGATGCCAAACGGCATCACCATGTAGTGATATACACCCCAAGGTGTAATGAAAGCTGCCTTTTATGCATCTTCCTCATCCATCAGAATCTGGTGGTAACCTGCGTTACAATCCAAAAATGACTGCATTGCATGCTTAGAAAAGTTATCAATCAAAATATGAATATTCATAAATGGAAAATTATCCTTAGGGTTGGCTTTGTTGAGATCTATGTAGTCGACATAAATCCTGATTTTCCCGTCTTTTTTGGCAACCCGAACTATATTGGTCAACCAAGTTGGATATTGTGTCACTTCCACCAATCGAGACTCTATCTGCTTAGTGATCTCTTCTTTAATCTTTAAACTCAGTTCAGGCTTGAATTTCTGAGTCTTTTGTTTCACCGGATTGAACCCCGGGTTAATCGGCAGTTTATGAGATACGACATCGGTACTCAGCCCTTGCATGTCACCATTTCCCAAACGAACACATCAATATATTCAGTAAGCAAATGAATCAGGCCTTCTCTCTGAGCTTCATTTAAGTGGATGCTGATCTTAACCTATTTAACATATTGTGGATCCCCCAAATTTACCGTTTCTGTTTCCTCTAGATTTGGTTTATGCTCATTTTTGAACAGCCAAAATTCCTCGGCGGCATACTCTTGTTCCTCACTTTCTTCTTCTTAATCATCAACCTCGTCATTACCAGCCTCATTTTGTTCATTCAGCTCGTAACATGACATGACATTGGCAGGTCTAAAACTTACAATATTAATACCATAAAAAGACAAAGTTAGGAATGTAAAGTATAACAAACGACTAAATAAATAAATTTAAAAACAAAGAGGCTTTCATTCAAATTTAAAAACAATGCAAACTTTGGCCATGTCAAATGGCCATGTTGCCTTCTTTGAACATCACAATGAAAATTCGAAAATTCAAATAGTTAAGAAAGTGTAAAATGGTGGGTCTCGGGCCTTTCCGTACTACCACCGATTTTAATATGCATGAAGCGATGCCTTTCTACCAAGGAGTTTGGGGGATAAGGATGGGCGTGGAGGTCCAGTTCTGCAGCATCTCTCCTGGCTCAGCATCGCGGATACCAGCTAGCTCGACCTCTTCCTCAATAACAGCATCAATCTCCTCGAAGAGGTCAAAGATTCCTTTCCCAAGTTCTTCATGCTCGGCATACTCCCGGACTGGGAAGGATTGATACAGATGTGGGATAGGCTTAGCCAATGCTTGATCATTTCTCTTCTTATTCTCCATGTTATCATCTGTGGCGATGTACCCCAAACCATATCTGGCTCCCTTGACGAGGACCGGAATAGGCTCAATAATTCCTTGGAAATCTCTTCCCAATCCGAAACTTGTTCAAAACCATTCTGCAGCATCACAGTGGCTATCATCTTGTACACGGCAGGCATGGGAGTCTGTGGGGCCAAGTCTTCACCGGTTGCATTCACCAAATCCACCGTGTAGAAATCTATACCTCGCGATATCTCATCAATGATCGGCACTTGTCTACTAGAGTGACTCCCTTCGCCATTAATAACCAGCTCTTCGTTTTCTCAAACGAGCTTCATCATCTGATGTAGAGTAGAAGGGACAACTCCAGCCATATGGATGAAAGGCCTTCCCAAAAGAAGGTTATAGCTGGTATCGATATTTAATACTTGAAACTGTGCACTGAATCCAGTTGGGCCCATTTGATGATCAGATTCACCGCTCCCAACGTATCTCCCTGAACCCCATCAAAGACTCTTACGTTGACTTGGTTTTGTTCAAGCTTCCCAAGGTCAAACCTTAGCTGCCTCAACGTCGACAACGGGCAGATATTTAGACCGGACCATTATCTACTAAGATGCGGTTGACAACCTTTTCACGGCATACCACATTGATGTGCAACGCCTTGTTGTGTGACCTCTCTTCGAAAGGTAGCTCATCGTCACAAAAGCTTATTCGATGCCCTCGAATAACCTGGTGAATCATAGCGGCGACGTTATTGCTGCTTGTGCCCGTGGGTACATACGTATCATAGAGAGCCTTCATCAAAGTCTGTCTGTGCGATTTAGAACTCATCAGCAGGGCCCATACAGAGATTTAGGCTGGAGTCTTCTCCAAATGCTTGACGATAGAATAATCTTTTGGCTGCATTCTTCTCCAAAATTCCTCCACTTCTCCTTCTCTTATTGGCCTTTTATCCTGATCCTTATTTTGACCTCCGAGAGCAAGCTCGTCAGGAGTGTAACATCTTTCACATCTGGTCATGCCTTGAGCAGCAGTAGTTTCCATAACGAACTTAGGCTTGATGAGAGTTTTTGATGGCACTGAAGCAACAGCCTTTGCGGGTGTCAAAATAACAAACTCTTTCTTCTCTTTGATGCTCAAAGAAGCTACAGCCTTTCCAAATCATCGTGAATGATTGGAGTAATCATTTTCGTTACACACCAGTCATCGTCTATCTCGATCATATTGACATTGTCGCCCCCATGATTCGGCAACGGGTTGGTGTTGACATTTGGTGCCGCTAGTTGGAAAGAGAATATCTTTTGGTCAATCAAATCTTGAATTTTGTGCTTGAGGTTGATACAATCCTCAGTATCATGCCCAACACTGTTGGAATGATAAGCACATCTCTGATCGGGTCTGTAGAATTTTGAATTGACATTCATAGGTTTGGGCCCCACAGGGTGGATGTATCCGGCCGCAGCCAGTCGCTCGTACAACTTTATTCAGCTTTCAGCGAGCGCAATGAAGTTCCTTGAAGTCTTCTTCTCGAATCTGGATTGGGGAGGGTCATAACTGCCTTCTTGAGGAGGAGGCACCTGTTGATAACTTCTGGTATTTGGACGGGGAGCTTGGCTTCTCGGATATGGATTTGTTTGGTAGTTTGGCGATAGAGCTTGGTAATTCGGAGGAGAATTTTGGTATAGTGGAGCTTGAAATTGATAAACAGGAGGGGTTGCTCGGTAGCTCGACTGCACCTTAGCGCAGTTGGGAGCAACACCCTGGTAGGGATATTGAATTTAATAGGGTGGAGGATGATTTGGGTAAATGGGAGATGGATTTTGCTAATTTGGGGGTGGACTTTGGTATAGTGAAGCTTGGACGTTTGGATAAATCGAAGTAGCATTCTGATAAATTGGAGGATATTTAGGATGATTAGCTTGTGTGTAGCAAGCTTGGTGGGAGTTTTGAGAAGGTCGAGAGCGACCTTGGGAATATGATGAGCTTCTGGGGGGGTTTCCTTCCCCCATATGAAACAACAGTGATTTCCTCTCTTTTCTTTTTCAATAACCCTGATGATCCAGGTGATGCGGCTACACGGGCTATCTTTCCTGATTTTAAATCGTCCTCGATAGTCTCACCAGTCTTGACTATCTCGACAAACTTTGCTCCAACTAGCAACATAATTCTTTCATAATATTTAGGCTCTTGCACGCGCCCGAGTACTTCAACGATTTCTTTCTCAAACATGGGAGGTCTCACCCTTGCCGCTTCTTTTCTCCATCTATAGGCGAACTCCCTATAGCTCTCGGTTGATTTTTGCTTCATCTTCTCCAAAGAGTAAAGGTCGGGAACAATTTCTACATTATAAGCAAATCAATCGATAAAATCTTTGGCCAATGCATTCCAGCTGGTCCACTGTCTGGTTTCATGCGATGTGAACCATTCAAGAGCTTCTCCGCATAGGCTTCGGCTGAAGATCCGCATCAGTAAAACTTCATCCCTTCCAACTCCTACGAGTTGGTCACAGTAGGCTCTCAAATTAGCCATAGAGTTGCCCCTTTCTCTGAAGGTGTCAAACTTCGGGATCTTGAACCCTTCTGGAAGGTCCAAATCTGGATGAATACATAAGTCTTCATAACTAAGCCCGGCGATATCAGGGTTGCATTGGAGATCTTTCATGGCTTTATTGATCTCTTCCTTTATGTCGACATTTACCTCTTCCCTTGCCCTCCACTCCTTTTCTTATTCCTCGTGATGGTCCATATCATAACCGTGCACATCGTGCTCGACAGGGACTGGAATTTTGAAAGTGGCTCTCTTTGGTAAGGGTGGAGCTACAGAGGGACTCTAAGCATTTTGAGTGGTTTTATAATTCTGTGGGTACGTCTGAGGATTGGTATTCTGATTTAAGTGGTGGTGGGATGTTTGTGGGTTAAAAGTATTTTGATTTGGATTTTTGTTTTGATTTTGTGGTGGAGGAGCAGTTTGATGGTGGGTGTTTTGAGGATGGGGTGGTATTTGGGGATGGTTGTTTTGAGGAGGAGGTGGAGTTTGGTAGGATGCACAAGCATATTGGGGATTTTGGGTGGTCAGATCTATAAGCGACGGATTTTGAGCAGGTGTAGATGGTTGGTTCTGAGATGGATCCATATTTGAGGAAGGGAAGTAGATTGGAGGCCTCCCATCAGCAGCTTTAGCAAAAAATCCTGGTGGAAGCAGATCCTGTCTCCTTTGCATTTCTACTCTCATCTCTACAATCTATTGCATCAGCCGTAGAATCAATTCATTCTGGTCCGCTACGGTGGATTGAGCCACCACAACATCAGTAATACTCACTTCTTCGTTATTATCCCCCATAACAGTCTTTTCTTTGTTTGAGCTTTGTCTACGGAAGGAATCTGTGGGACCTTTTGATCTGGTGAAATAGGAATGATCTGCCAGCTTTTGATCGACACAGATCAGCTTCAAAGTACATTAGAAGGAAAACAACTCAAAGGCAGATTTGTCAGTGCAGATTCAGAGTAAAAAATGCCTAATATCACACAGAGAGCAGATAAACACACAAGTTGCTTTGTTTAAGGATATCTTCAACCTGCGAGTGAAGACGGAAACACATTTTTTAACAAGCAGGAGTTTGCTTGTTTTAGTTTTGCCTCTTTCTCAGAAAGGCTAAATCACGTTGAGCTACGGTCTTCTTGCAGCTGCTCTTTGATGTCTGTTGATCTGGTCTTCATATATTCTCGTAACATGGAGGGGGAGAATGAAAAAATTTTAAAGATAGGGGACGGGTTCGAAAAGGTTGCCGACGTATCTCACAATGAGAATTCAGACCCAACGTAGTTCGAGTACAAGATAAAACATTTCCATTCATTCGTTCATTACGATTACCAGGGAATTGAAAGGCAACAATAGAGCTTTTAAAAGATGAAATGATGACAACACGTTAGTCATTTCCCTTCTTGTTGCAGCATAAGTCTTCTCCTTTTAGACGACCTAGGAATGGAGGCTTGTAGATGATTTCCTCGTCGTCGTCTTCCTCAGTCGCTTCAGGGTGAGCGTTGTCGAGACCACTATTGGCTCTTTTCTCGTAGACGGAGTATTTTTGCCCATTTGCTGAAGTTTATCAATCATGTTGCTATGAAAGGCTTTGTTCTTCTTCCTCAGTGCAGCCATACTTTCTATCATGGAGGAGAATTCTTCCATTTCCACTGTCAGCTCCTCATCAAGTGAATGCTTTAGCCAACAGAGCGGTTGTCTCCGATTCTATCCTCGCCTCTCTCGCTTCTCTTTCTTGCACTTTCAACCGAAGAATGTCAACTTCTCTCGCAAGTCCCCTGTCTCCATCTCAACATCTTTCTTTCTCTTCATCTGTGATGTAAGATCCTCATCCAGCGTCACGGTTGCAGCTTTGTAGATTGCGGTGGCCATGTCAACTCTGAGCCCTTCCTCCTTGGCTTCTTGAATTTCTCGAGTGATCTATTCTATCTTCCTTTGTAATTCTTCTCCAGTGAGTTCCATCTGGATGTTCTTAACTTTGTCCATAGCAGTGATTTTTGCCTTTCCTGAGATGGTAGAATGAATGTTTTAGGATTTGTGGTATAGGAGGTGTCTTTTGAGTGAGAAACTTAAGACTTGGAAATTTTGTTCGGACATTTTGTAATAGTGACTTTTGTATATTCTTTTGAAATTTCAAGATAGAAGTGGGTTTACGATATCCTCATTCATAGCAACGTAACACATAAGCAGTTAATAATACATATATTGCATCCTAATACATATAGAGGGACCCTTTTGTGCCAAGGGTAGGCCTAGCGCATTTGAATGATGTACTTGTGAATTTGAACCAAATAAACAATTCCTCCCAAAATAAATTTCACTAGTGAATAATAACGTTTACAAAGGGGAAAATAAAGGATAAAGTATTAAAGACAAACCCAGGCAGTGGCCATTTGAAAGTGCAATAAGGCAGGCCTGCGCAGTGGCTAAAAAAACGTAAATACGAATAAAAACCCACGCAGGGGCGAAGTCCACTATGCCGCTCTGGATGGTCCTGCTCTGTCGCCGTTCCCCTGAGTCTTGTACTGCTGAAAGATATACCTTAGCATCAGCAAGAATCCTTCTCCCAGGCGTCCTTTGTCTTCCAAGCTTTCGTATTGGATCCTCTCGATTTTTTCCTTGACCCAGGTATCGAAGTCATCATAACCACGTCTTAGTCTTTCCACCTCTTAGGTCTCCTTCTCAAGAGTATCTTGGTTCTCGACAAACTTAGCGTACACCTCTTGGGCCTCTGTGTTTACCTCTTGTAGTTCGGCCACTTCTTTGGCTTCTCTGTCTGTTACGCTGCGAAAGCTACACGGGGTTTGGGAGAAGACGCTTTGTATGTCCTTCTTCAACCATTCTTTGTAACCCTTGTCATATCAAGCATTGAATCGGTCAGGCGCGATGGTATCTTTGTCCATACGCTTAGCACTTTTCCATTCTCTGAACATTTCAGAAGCGTCATGCACTCTATCATCTCCAATATTGTATACATAAGCTCCGTAGTACGCTTCTTTGGGTACAGTTTGTCTCCTCCCAAACTGTCGCAGGACTCGAAAGGGTGCATAAGGGAGAATTCCCGAATACCTGGTAGGGGAAGCACAATCTGTCTGCGGCTCTCCACGATGACTTCTTTTGAGATGAAACGGTCAAGCATCCACTGTAGATCTTCTTCTCTTAATTCAGAGAAAATTTGAGCCCATCTCCCCCTTGTTCTCCGACTGTCCATATTCGCCCAGTACAACATGTCATTCAAATCTTTAAGGGTGTTCTTGTTGTCAAGAGTATGCAACTCCCGAGTCCCAGCACCCTTTACTAAATGACTGAGGAGCTACCACTGAAGGAGCAAGTTGCATCCTTGGAAGTATCGATGCCCCTCTTTGCATTTTCCCAGGGCTCGATATATATCGGACAAGATGACTGGAGCTATAGGGTAGTACTTTGGTGTCCCTTTGGTTCTCATACCCTTTGAACAAAGTATGCGCGAGTTTTATAACTCGGGTATTGATACTCAGACTTGGACCATGTGGGAATACCATTGTTCCCAATAATGCTACAGCAAATGCTAATGGACGAATTTCATTCCATTCTCTTTAGGAGATCTTGAACTCTCGGTTGTAAGTGGCGTAGAAACTTGCATGTCCAAATCGGATGTAAAGTTCTCTGAATGCTATATGGGATTCTTGGCACCAGTAGGCAAATTCTTTTCCCAACCCCAACCATTCCGCAATATTTTCTACCGAAGGCTTATTAGGGATAAAGATGTCTTCTTGTTTTCTCGCTTTCCTTTCTATCCCAGTGCCTACTGTGTCTATACAGTCTCTTATCTCCTCCAAAGTCGAGGTAATTTCAGTGGTTCCAAATCGAAACACCATTCTTTGGCTATCCCAATATCCCGTAAGGACCTCAACCAGTTCCGGCCAACCATTCATGTTGATTAATTCCGTCAGAGCACCTACATATTTGTTGAGGGTTCTTCTATGATCCTCGTCCAAATTATTATACCACATCGTGAGTTGCGGTGGCGCTGATACGACCATGTCAAACTTTGGAAAATTGTCCATATCTACAAAACAGAAGCTGATTATTTTTTAACCACCCCAAATTGGTTTTCACACGTACATCATTCAAATGTCACATAAAATGATGTGTCGTGAGGTCGAAGACCTTAGACACGATTTTGGCGGTTTTATACTAAATGAACTTAATACATCTTGGGTATTAAGCCGTCTTAGGCTAATGCTTAATTTTGGTTTTGGTTTCGCTCAAGCCTAGGCTTACTAGAATAGGTTTCAAGTTGACGGTTACCCGAGTCGGACAAACATCGGGGTGAAGCTACCAAACAACGTCGAATGACCGCATTCCAACTATTTGTTTGATACTTCCAAACAAATTCTTTGTGAATTTCTGAAGAAAGTTGTAGGATGTCACGTAACTTTCATTTTCCTAATGCATACTACTTGCCAATTAGCGGAAAATGTCATGAAATGCAACAATTCCAAAATTAAGGTAAAGTAAACAAGTAAGCAATTATTACAAATAGCCAAATGACGTTAGTTTTAAGGTTAGAATCCTCCAAACTCCCCAGCGGAGTCGCCATTTCTGCTTTATCGAAAAAGGAAACACATTTGTTTTGAAGAGTTTTTGACTTTTTAGAGTCGCCACTTAATTTTGAGAAAAATTAAGAAAACCTTTATTTTCAAAAGACTTAAATAGATAAAATCATTTGTAATATTTAAAAGGGTTCGGGGATTCTTATTAACGTCATATGAAGGTTTTGAAAGCACCTAAGACATTCTGCTTAATTACGGCTATCCGACAACTAACTTTATATTTGGCTAAGGCTTACAATTGCGATTTAAAAAACTCTCATAGAGTTGTTTAAAAAATGAAAGCCAAAAAAATCATTTCGGATTGTGTTTGAAAGAGAAAATTATTTATCTAAGTCAATTTTAATTTGTAAAATCTTTTAGGCCTTTTACTTGATTTGATCGAGTCGTTAAAACCAAAAGCGGCGTTTTGCGGGGAGTTAGATTTTCCTAACTTTTAAAATAACTACAAGTAAAAATAAACAAGTAATTAAAATCAAGTAAAGAGAGAGGAAAAGAAATTTGGGCCCAACTCTGGGTTCTGTTCGCCTTGACCGGTTTTGGACCCACCTGTTTTGGGTTTTTGACCCTCTTGTTTTGTACCTGTCCTAAGTTCTAGTCAAACAATACAATAACACAAAGTAAATAAAAGGGACGACAAAGGCTTAGGCCCATTACAAATAAAAATGCAAAAACTGAAAATAAAGGGTCTTCTAATCCAACTTCTTCGACTTCTTCAATCTTTTAAACTTCGGGGCTGTCCATCGTCTTTATCCGTTGACACGATACTTGAGATAGAATGCAAGGGTGGAAGGAAGAATTCATGTGGACTTGGAATTCACATGTGACAAAGGGAGATGAATAAAGTATTAGCACTTGTGGTAACTAAAGCAATAAAGTAATCATACAAGCTTTCACTCTAATATAAGTTTGACTTTTAATAAAATTTCAATAAACAACAAGCTAAAACGAAACAAATCCAGCAATGATATGATATAATATTCAAACTCATGGGAATTAATATAATCTCACCATTGGAGAGCTCCAATCCACAGAGAAAACAAGAACGAAACAACGCGAGGGCTAGAGAAAGGTAACTATATTGAACAGAGAGCTCTAATGTCCATCTAACTATATTTTCAAGAGAAGTCTGCTCAAAGCTTGACAGCCTGAACTTGGGTACAACAATTATGACATAAAATTTTTTTTGAGTCAGACAAAAAGGGCTCGGATGAGAAGGAACAATAATTCAAAATGAGGAGAACTTGGACCAAACAAGCATGAATAATTCAAGAAACAAGTTGCGGAACAGGGAGTCACCTTTAGACGGATTTAATTATGAGAATTAAGAAATAAACACTTTAAAACTAATCAGAGACAGTATGAGGAAATTTCTGAAGGGAAAAAATGGTTTCTGACTTTAAATCAAACTCATGACAACCACTATGATTCTATTCCATTTAAGCATAAATATAAGACTATGATGACGAATGAGGAAAGAACTAGTGCTAAAGACAGAGAAAAAAAACTAACTATAATTGCAAATAAAGCACAGATGAATGGCATACAGGCACACAAACAAAGTTGAGTGAAATGAGATTCGGTTCCTCTTACAAGCCACTTTCAAGATTTCACGTAAACATGCAACTAAACCAAAGCCACAACCCCGAAAACATGTATCATGCTTCGAATAATCAATACACAGTTAATTTCAAACCAACAATCGGTCTGCTCACAACGATAAAACATGCTTAAGAATAAAACGAAAAGGTGGACGACTTGTAGGCGAATAATCTGAACTTTAAGGCAAACATGAAGGTTATAAATTTAGGAAGAACACGGCCAGCAGTGTAAGCTCAAACGATCATTAAACTATCTCAAATACGCTACAAGAACAGCAACAAATAAACCATACAGCGAGCTCCAACAATAATTAAAAAATAATAATAAGAAGAAAGAAAAAGAAAAAAAAACAAAAGGGAGAAATAAATAAATGAAATAAAGAAAACTTCACATTAAAATTATCAACTCATAGTGACTTTAAACCAACGGGCAAACAGGGGATACAAGCTTTTTATCGTATTATAAATCACTTTGAAATGAAAAAAAAAAGAACGAGAGAGGCATGCTAAGGAGGGGATGTTACCTTTTAGAGGGCAGCAAACCGGACGATTACGAGCAGCTAATGAGCAGCGAACTTCACACCAAAAGGGAAAAAAATCCACTCGCTTCGAACTCCGACGCGAACAATAAACCAAAACTGCGAATCTCCCTTGGAACCTAGACCCGTAAAAAACGATCCTAAGAGACTATTTTCCAACCTTTCTGTGACCTTTTGATATTTCTTTTGTTTTCTTATCGGCTATTTTCCAGAATTTTCTTCTTCTTTTTTTCGATGTATCTTGCGGCTCCCTTAAATAGGATGAAGAAGAAATCTTACATAGAGGCAATTAGGGTTCGAGAAAGGGGAACAACGGATCTGAAAAATGAAAAGACCAAATTCCAGTCCAAAACCTAAACCTTTCAACTCCAATCTTTGCCAAACAACCTTTCCCTGCCTTTTGAAAACAATCTGAAAATGGGAAAGGAGTGGACATATGTGATGAACTTCATCGTCCTTGCTACTTGATGTGGCGTCCATCCACGCAATCAAGGACTAGCTGCAGGTCTGGGAACACTCTTATACGGTTAAGGTTGCAGAAAGAGCCCTTCAATGCAGAAAGGAGAGCGAGACGTCTCACGCGCCATCGAGCTCTTGGATTGGAATCGTTCTCTTAATGCATCAAGCAAGAAAGGAGGCGCTTGAGATTTCTGTTTGTCACTTTAACGCGGAGAATCACTTTTGTTGTGGTTCACGCACTGATGGTGCGTGTTTGGGATTGCGATGAGAAGGAACAAAGTTGAGGTCTTCTGGCAGCCTCTCGCTGTCTCCAGCTGGGTTTCCTTTTGGGAAGATACCAATTTGGGTCGGGTCTAAAGGAGAGATGGGCTGGGTCGAGGTGTTAAGGTAGGAATTAAAGATTGGGCCTGGGTCAGGGAATTTGGCTGATACTTTTGCTAAAATTGGGCTGCTGGAAACAATTCAAAAAGTCCCAAAATTTTGTCTATTCCAAAGGAGTTGGGTCTTGATAAATGAGACGAAACTATGTAAATTAATTTATCGAGCCTCTTAAACTTAATGAAATAAAATAATCAGCGTAATTATAAAATAATTGATTCAAATTTTATAAAACTAATTATTTTAAATCGTTTTAAAATTTAAGAAGCTCGATGGTTAATTTATAATGTGGAGGTCCTAAGTTGGGTGTCAACAGGCATATCAGCACGTTCAGCTAGACGATGACCTGAAGCTACATGGGATTATAGACATAGAAGAAGAAGAAACTGCTAGAAATATGATATTAGTTGGTCTGTGGTGCATCCAAACTGATCCAGCACAAAGGCCATCAATGAGTAAGGTTATCGACATGCTAGAGGGAAGCCTCGTCTTAAAAATCCCACCAAAACCTTTATTATGTACTCCTTGTTGTTCAGGAAGACATTCTTTGAACACACAGGCAATGCCATTGAACGCTTCCGTAATTTCTCCATCCAGTTCATCACTTTGTTCTACTGAAGAATCAACACATTTCATAGGCAAAGCTGCCAAAGATGGAACTTTCCAGAAGTAATGAACTTGAATTTGTGTCTTCAATTGTGAGTTTGATTGTTATAATTCACCATGAACTGTGAAGGATAGTATTTCAGTGTATTGTACTTGCATGAACCTAAGGAAGTGTATATAATTTATGAAGACTTGTCTTTAAATCTCTTCAGAATCTGAACTGCTTGTCCATCAAGAATAGACACATTTCTTATTATATATATGTAATATGGAGAATTTCATTGAATATTTTGAACAGGCTCTCAATTCTTGTGTGCCACAAAAGCATTAAACCAGGTTGCATGGATAATGAGATGAATGAGCTTCTCTACTTCTTGATCTATGTTGTGCAGACTCTTCAAAAATGTTGACACACACGTATCAGATCCTTCAAAAATACAGTACTTTTAGACCATCCAAAATGCACCTGTTGATGTTATTGAAGTGTTCAAGGAGCATAGCTCTTGATGAAAGAGCATTCTGCTGGAAAGCAACTCTTGGTTAAAGAAAATTAAAGATAAATCAGTAGAAAGGTTTGAGCGCGTAGAATCTATCTTGCTTAAGAGCACTGAACTTTTTATTTTACATTCAAAATCGGTCAGTTGTCATACTACACTATACGGATAATGTTGTAGGAAATATGAAAGGAAAAATAATATCTTTAGAAAAATGTTCAAGTTTATCATGGGCTACTTAAGGCCACTTGAGATGATTACAATCATCAACTACATCACTATTTATACTACTCAAAATAGAAAACAAAAAGTATTGCACAAATAACTAAATACATGTATCACAATTTACTAGATACATGTACTACGAAATTCTAAAAAGACTTCTTGAAAAACTAAGAGACAATTTTGGAAGACTAAACATTGATGCATTAATTTCAACACTCCCCCTTAATGCATTTGCTTGATAACTCCAATGCGTTCTCGAAGATAGCAAAACTTTTCTCTAGGAAGTGCTTTGGTGAAGATGTCAGCAAGTTGTTCTCCTGTCTGACAATAATGCAACTGAATTTCGCCTTTCTCTTGTGCTTCTC
>NC_028648.1:41163055-41237848 GCF_001406875.1 Solanum pennellii | reverse complement strand
AGCCCAATCACTATCAGAATAACCAATTAAGTTCAAATTTCCACCAAATTTGTACATTATCCCATAATCCATTGTTCCTTGCAAGTAGCGTAGAACACGCTTTGCAGCTCCAAAATGCACTTGGCTTGGTTCTTGCATGAATCTGAATGATAAACAAGCAGCAAACATAATATATGACCTTGTTGAAGTAAGATATAGCAAACTTCCAATCAAACTCCTATATAGTGAGCTATTAACTTTATTTTCTCCATCATCTTTTCTAAACTTCTCATTTGTTGCTTATGGTATGGCCACAGACCTGCAATCCATCATTTTGAATTTTTGAAGAATACCTTTAGTATACTTATTTTGAGAAATGAAAATTTCTTCTTTCACTTGAGAAACTTCGATGCCCAAGAAATAATTTAGCAATCCAAGATCACTCATTTCATAAGCTTGCATCATATCTTGTTTGAAATTTTGCATCATCTTTACATTTCCTGTAAAGAGCAAATCATCCACATAGAGACAAACAATGATAATGCTGCCATGTTATTTCTTCACATACAAAGTGGCTTCACTTTTACTTCTCTGAAAATTATTTTTCAGAAAGTATGTATCAATTTCATTGTACCAGGCTCTTGAAGCTTGCTTCAGCCCGTAAAGAGATTTTTTTAGTCTATACACCTTCTCTTCTCCTCCTTGAACAAAAAATCCTTGAGGTTGCTCAACATAAATCTCTTCATCAAGTTTTCCATTCAGAAATACTGATTTAACATCAAGTTGAAATATCTTCCATTTCTTTTGTGCAGCAACAGCAATTACAGTTCTAATTGTCTCAAGACGAGCAACTGGAGAGAAAGTTTCATAAAAATCAATACCTGGTTTTTGTGTGAAGCCTCTAGCAACCAACCTTGCTTTGTGCTTTTGAATATCTCCTTCCTGATTGAGTTTGATTTTGTAAATCCATTTTAGACTTACAACTTCTCTTTCTCTAGGAATAGCCACAAGCTCCCAAGTATTATTTTTTTCGATCATTCGAATTTCTTCTTCCATGGCTTTCTTCCAAACATCATGCTTTATTGCTTCTTCATAATTTTCTGGCTCAACACCGGCAAAATTACATCTTTGATAAATGTCACTCAACATTTTTGTTCCTCTTGGAGGCGGTTCTTCATTATCTGAATCTGGGATTTCTCCCCCTTGAGAGACATCTTCATCTTTCTCATCCTCTTCTTGATTTGAAGATATGATAGCAGTATTCTCTATCTTTTTATCCTCCCAATTCCATGTTGTTTTTTCATCAAAAATGACATCTCTACTAACAACAAGTTTGTTAGTTTTGACATCGAGAAGCCTATATCCTTTTGTCACATCACTATAACCAAGAAAGACACATTTTTGACTTTTTTCATCCAATTTTGTTCTTTTCTCAGCAGGTACATGAGCATAACAAATACACACAAAAATTTTAAAATGACTTACAGAAGGTTTAATTCCACTCCAAGCTTCAACTGGTGTCTTGTCCTTTAGTGCCTTTGTTGGACACCTGTTAAGGATGTGAACTGCTGTATGCACTGCTTCTGCCCAAAAATATTTTGGCAGCCCTTTCTCATTCATCATAGTTCTGGCCATTTCAACAATTGTTCTATTTCTTCTTTCAGATACACCATTTTGTTGAGGAGTATACCCTGCTGTAAGTTGCTTCTGAATGCCTTCATTTTTGCAATATTCTTCAAATTCTCGACTTGTGTACTCACCTCCTCGATCACTGCGAATGGTTTTGATGCTGCAACCTTTTTGCTTCTCAACAAGGGCTTTAAATTTCTTGAATGTAGCAAATGCTTCTGACTTTTCTTTCAAGAAATAAACCCAAGTCATTCTTGAGAAATCATCAATAAAGATTAGAAAATACCTTTGACTTCCAAGAGATGGAGTCTTCATTGGTCCACAAATGTCGGTATGAATTAGTTCCAAAAATACACTTGCTCTCCAAGACACCCCTTTTGGAAAAGACTTCCTGTGTTGCTTTCCCATTATACAACTTTCACATGTATCCACCTCAGTATGTATCTCAGGAAGGCCTTGCACCATGTCCTTTTGCTTGAGAAGCTTTAAACCATGAAAATTCAAGTGACAAAATCTTTTGTGCCAAAGCCATGAATCATCTACAATTTCATTTTTTAATGCATTGTAATGAAATTGCAAAGGGAAGTTTCTTTTTATCATCTTTACTTCAACAATGACTTGATTTGGCTCAATTTTATCATAAATCTTGCAATAATTATCTCTAAACACAAGAGAATAACCATTTTCCATGAGTTGACCAACACTAAGCAAATTTTCTTCCAAGTCAGGAACATAAAGAACATCATGAATTTGCTTACCGCATTCTTTCATGTTGATCGAAATAGTACATTTACCTTTCGCATCAACTAAGGCTCCATTCCCCATCTTCACTTTAGTAGTGATGCTATTATTAATTGAGAGGAAAGCCTTTTCATCTCCAGTCATGTGATTACTACAACCACAATCAACATACCATTCATTGCTTTTTGTTGAAGCATCAGATTTAGAAGTAAAGAAAAGATTTTCTTCCTTTTCTTCCTCATGTTTTTCACAAAAATTTGCTTGCTCCCGTTTCTTGTGCCAACAATCCTTTTCAACGTGGCCAAACTTTTTACAAAAGTTACATTGGGGCTTGCCTTTGTGCCAACATTTTTCTGCATTGTGATTAGTCTTTTTGCAAACTTTACAAAAAAGACTAGATTTTTTCTCACCTTTTTCTTCAACCTTCTTGGAAGAACCATCATGATCCTGCTTCTTTTTTGGCTTTTGATTTTTCTTCTGATGATTTTTTGAGAAATTTTGAGAATTCTCATTTATTTTAGACTGGAAAGCCGTCTCTTTGGGTTGATCTTCACGAAAAAATCTTCGTTTCTCGTGTGCACAAAATGATCCAACTAGCTCTTTGATGGAAAACTTAGAAAGATCTTTCGTCTCCTCAGTGATAGCAACGATGTACTCATACTTTTCTGTGACACTAATTAGAATCTTTTCCACAACTTGTTGGTCAGAAATTGTATCACTATGATTTCTCATTTCATTAACAATATTCATGACTCTTGTGCAATATTCATCAATTTTTTCAGATTCTATCATCTTTAAATTTTGAAACTCTCTTCTAAGAGTTTGAAGATTTATAGTGCGTACCTTTTCGTCACCATACACCTCAGTTTCCAGAAAATCCCAAGCTTCCTTTGCAGTCTCACAAGTAGCAATTTTTGCAAAATATGCTCTTGAGACTCCCATTTGGATTTTGCTCAAGGCTTTTGCATCTTGACGATACTTAGCCTCAAGATTTTTCATCTCTGCTGCTGTAAGATCACCATCGTTTTCTGGCTCTTCAAAGCCATTTGCAACAATAGTCCACAAACCTTCAGCTTTCAAATGTGTTCTCATTCTTATCTTCCAGTATTCAAAATCAGTTCCATCAAAAAATGGAGTAAGAACAACTGAAGAATCAGCACCTTCATTTGTTTTGGATGCCATATTTTTTTTCTTCACCTAACCCCAGATTAAGAACGAAAACCCGCTCTTGATACCAATTTGTAGGAAATATGAAAGGCAAAATAATATCTTTAGAAAAATGTTCAAGTTTATTATAGGCTACTTAAGGCCACTTGAGATGATTACAATCATCAACTACATCACTATTTATACTACTCAAAATAGAAAACAAAAAGTCTTGCACAAATAACTAAATACCTGTATCACAATTTACTAGATACATGTACTACGAAATTCTAAAAAGACTTCTTGAAAAACTAAGAGACAATTTTGGAACACTAAACATTGATGCATTAATTCCAACAAATGTATTCTTGAAACTAATCCTATTCTTCTGTTGCTACACACTAAAGTAAACATGTACTGCTACAAAAATAAATCAGCAGATCAGAAGATCTAAAAGAGAAAAGAAGACTTGAGAAGTTCAAATCGAATCATTAAACGTGCTGCACTGACATATGTACATCCTCTTCAACAGAGAAAACCAAGGTAATCAAAGTGTATGTAATTCAGGTTTTGGAAACCAACATGGAAGGCATTCGAGTGCACCACCTTAGCGAACCAAATGCTAGGTACTACCATTGGGTGTTGTTGAATTGCTACTCCATTTTGCAGTAACCGAATCAGGTGAAACTGATGATGTGTTATTCTTCGACAAGCCTGCATCATCGTCATCAGGACCCTTGCCTGTTTTGCCTGTTTTATTCATTCTCTGAATTCTCAGTAGAGCCTCCACAACTTCCTGCATAGATGGCCTCATATCCCCGTCGTTCTGTAGACATTGGAATGCTAACTCTGCCATTGCAGTGATCATTGACCTTATTTTATCATCAGTGTCAAACCCGATATTTGAATCCACCAATTCATGTAATGCATTTCCCTGAATCTTGTTGATGGCCATATTTGACAAATTAATTTCATGTCGGTGCCTACAGATATCAACAGCAGGCAGTGATGATATAAGCTCAACTAATACCACTCCGAAACTATAAACATCACTTTTGTCAGTGAGCTGATAGCACTCGTGGTACTCAGGATCAACATATCCAGGAGTACCCTGTGGAGCTGTTGAGACATGAGTAAGATGCGTTGGGAAAAGCCGAGACAAGCCAAAATCTGCTACTTTAACACAGAAATTGTTGTCCAGAAGGATATTATTAGTTTTTACATCACGGTGGATGACATCTGAAGCATGGAGATAGGCAAGTGCATTTGCTGTTTCTATGGCAATTTTCATTCGTGTATTCCATGAAGGCGATCCACGCCTTGAATCTCCACCGTGTATATGATCAGCAACTGTGCCATTGGGAATGTATTCATAAACAAGTAGAAGCTCACGGGAATGGCGAGATGTGCATCCGTAAAGAGTGACAAGATTTGGATGATGCAACCGTGTTAGGATATCAATTTCATTCATGAATTGCTCTACTCTCTTGCAGTTGTTTTCATACAAACGCTTAACAGCAACGACACGTCCATCTCGAAGTTTACCTATAAGCATATCATATTCAACCACATGTTAATGAATCAATCAGTTGAGTGACACATTTTCTGTAAGCATTTCAATTTTAGATCAGTTTACTCACCTTTATATACTGTGCCATATCCACCATCTCCAAGCTCTTTCTTGGAATCAAAATTGTTAGTGGCTTCTTCGAGTTCATTATAGTCAAAGAGGTGAACTCCTATAGCTATGTTAGCCTTTTCAGGATCCTTCATGGAGGAGGGATAGGAAAGAATGCTTCTGGTGATCAACGACGAACCAGCATAACTTTTTCTGTTCTGTCTACGACGATAGATAAGGAAAATTACACCTGCCATCAAAGCAGTAAATGCAGCCGTACCAAAGCCTGCAAGAAGAAATGTGTATTGGATTTCAGTGTTCTTGAGAAAAAAGAGAATAAAAACAAGGCAAATCCAGGTAAACAAATTCGAAGGACAATCACCTATGCCAATCTTTAATCCGATTTTCCTTCCTCCTGAAATGAAAACATGACAGGTGATCAACTGATACCGAACAATTGTAATGTATCTCAGAAAAGCAAAACTAATAACTAATTAGCTGCTATCACCTTAATCAGAAACCTTACCCCTTTAACATGATCAATACATAACAGAATAATTTGCCTTTTTTATCTAGGAATTAAGGAGATATTATCTACTCGATAACAGTTTCAAGATTTACCACGAAAGCATGTTTTCGGTTGGGTTTGGTCATTGCAAATGCAGAGAAATTCATTACTTTGAGCACCACAACGCCCTCCACTATTCCGACAATTTCTACAATTACTCCCATCCCACTGCAGAAAGAATCCCTTTTGTAATACTTGTGTGTAATTCATTTCTAGCAACCTATCTATGGAATCAGTCTCAACAAGGGCATAAACAGGATCCTGACACGATTCGACTGAATAGTTATAGTGCTCCAAAAGCTCAGTATGAAAAACCGCGAAAGAATGGTGAGTGGCATTACGGGCACAATTGACATCATATGTCTCCCTTTCATAAGGTAGAGTGCAGTCATAGAAGAAAAAGAGATCTGCAGTGTTAGGCCCCAAAGAAAATGGAGTACCCCTTGTGCTAAAATTATGTCTTGGTACTGGACATTTGTTTTCTTCATCAAACAAATCTGCTTTCGCTAGCAGAATCGAGTAGTTTGTGTAATATACTTCCTTAATGATAAACTCCTCTTGAGAAATATGAACAAATGGTTTATGTTTGTTGCAAGTGACATTATAAGCTGGTAAGCCACAGTAGGATGGCTGTTTCTCAGGAATCCAAAAGGGGTATGATATGTTCACTCCATCACCACAACTCTGCGTAACGCAAGCACTAGAATTAAGGTATATACAAAGAGTGTCATCTGTTAAGGTGAAGAACAGAATCGCGACGGCAAGAACAGAAACAGATTTCTTTACCATGAATAGGTTATGAGGATTCATATGATGTCTAAACCAAGAAGAAAAGACAAAAGGGAGAATTTGTAAATAGAGGAAAGGTTTGGTATCATAGTTGTATACAATTTGTGTAATTCATTCATTTATAAGTTAAAATAATTGAGAGTTTGACAAAGTTGCCAAAGGAAAGTAAAGACAAGTTAAGTTTCAAACTTGAAGCAACTATAAAGAAAAAGTGGTTGTCATTTTGTACATTTTATCATTGACTTGACTCCTAGTCCTCCAATAGAATGATCCAATTTGAGTTGTTGTTACACTGCATTTTTGTCAAATCTTTAAGGCCAAGTAATCCATCATTTGTGATGGGATCGCACGTACTCCTCAAATTAAAGTTGATTAGTCAGAATAACTACTTTCGTTTTTCGATAGGACTATTTACTTTCAAAGTACAATTTCTCGGCACGAACATAGACTAATCTTAGTGGAGCCCTTTTAGTCATAGATCAATTACATTGGTTGGGTTCGGCTGTACGAATCATTATATTCATTTGGCTCCACTTTTATCTAATTTATCCTTTTAATTCACCTATATTAAGTACTAAATGAAGTGGAAGAAAGCTTAAAATCTTGTAAAGCAAAACATACCAAAAATACATTTTTATGATATAAACGAAAATTTATATATTAATACCAAGAATAGAAAAGCCCAAATCGTGAAGTCAGCTGAAAATATGATAGAAAATGCAGAAATTCAGGTGTGAAAAGTAGAATATAATTGCATTATGTAAAAGCAAAAATCTAAAAAAACAAAAATATGACGCAAGTGTTATGGTAAGATGACGTCAAAGCCAACTACAACCTTTTAAGTAAGTCAAGATATATAGTGTGAATAGAATATTTTTTTCATGGATCTTGAAAATTAAAACAAACTGGTTAATTTTCTAATACTATTACTTAATGTTTGGTAAGTAAATAAAAATATTATTACTATATATCAAAAGCATTTATAAGTAATTTAACTAAGTACTATAAAGTGAGAGGGGTGGGGAAGGGGGTCTCACGCAGGGGCAGAGGCAGTGTATACTGAGGGGGCTTCCGAACCCCATCGGTGAAAAATATTAATATATATATATGGTTAAAATTATTTTTTAGATATATATTATAGATGTCAAACCCCCTCACAATAATTCGTATGTTTATTTCTGAGATTTTGAACCCTTCATTAAAATTTTTGATTCCGTCATTGATCACACGGATAGATGGTCAAGGAATAGGAGTTGGGAGCATTGTGTAGGTGGAGACAATACAACAAACTTAAAATATCACTTATAAAACTCAATTTTCCTATACTTTCATCAAGAAAATCATTTTTCGAGAGAAAATATTTTTTTAAAATTTTGCCCAACAAAACATGAAAAAATAAAAAAAAAAAAATTTCCTTTCTTACAAGAAAAGGGAGTTTGAAAATTTGAGATTTGAGCAATGTGGGGATAAAATGATTGAGTTTAGATTGAGTGTAGGACCAATTAAGTTTCTAAGTTGGAGTTGGTTGAACCGAAAGTGAAGAAATGAAGGGGAAAAAAAAGAGTACTCGAGTTTATTATATTTTGTCACGATGTTAACATTTGCTTTAAAAACTCACTACCTAATGGAAATCGAAGAGTTGAGATTATAAAAAGTCATTTAGGTATGAAAAATTTATCTAGTAATGTTATTAAATTTTATTTTGTATTAATAAAATTATTGTCTTTTTATTTTTCAAAATTACTTGATAAAATTTAGCATTAAGAAAATCATACATAATAAAATAAATTATTTTGCATGTCATGTAAAATATGCACCTTATGAATAAATAAAATCAATGAAAATTAGTGTAAGTATACCACCGACATGGCTAACCTATAGTCTAAAAGTAACAGACAAAATAATAATGGAGGGATCTTTTCTCCAAATATTAATGGCTCCAATTTGATTTAAATGCATCCATTAATTTTTACCCTTAAGTTTCTACATTGATTCCTCCATCTTTTCCATTCAATGGCTTTCTCATGTTTTTAGTACTTTGGCTTTACGGATACAGACATATTAACAATAAGAACACTCATTCAAATCCCATGATAAGAAGAGATTTGTAATTCTAGAAAATTTTATCACAATAATATTTAGTTGTTGTCTTTTATATGTATGTTGCCTAGAATGGCATCTGTCTAAATGAAATTTTAGATTCTCTTTATTGTATATAAATGTGTATATAGTCCGAAGAAAATAAGAAAAGAACGATATATTTTTTTTTAATGTAAGACCCTGTTACGGTTGGTTTTAAAAAATTAGTTTTTATAAAGTAAAAAAAAAGTAGGAGAGTTCTACTTTTGACTTTTTGTTATAAAATTAAGCTCATAAGAATATAATCATAAAGAGAAGAAGACAAGAGAAGTAGATAGAAGAAGGGGAATTTTCTTCTTATTCAAGTGTCTATTACAATGGTGAATGATATCTCTATTTATATGTAGAGAAATCAACCAAAAGGTCACCATGTTTAATGTCGCATTAGTAGATACATTTCTATCCCAAAAAGATTCATCACCTTGGGAATACATATCCATGATAAGGATAAGTTTATGATAAGTTTAATGGACAATCCACTTAATTCAATGTATTTATAACACTCCCCCTTGGATGTCCATAGATAATGTGCCGCGTTAAAACCTTACTAGGAAAAACCCTGCGGGAAAAAATTCTAGTGAAGAAAAACGAGTACACATATCTTTTGATACGCACTATTTGTTGCCTCATTAAAAACCTTGCCAGGAAAACCCAGTGGGAAAAAACCTCGGTCAAGGGAAAAAGAGTGCAACGCGTATTATACTCCCCCTGATTAAAACATCACTTAATTTCTTGTGATGATGTCTCCAATCTTCGTACTTGTGGTTGGTATATTCTTTTTCAAAGAAAACCCACACATTTCTTGAATATGGTGTGTCATTTATCTCAACCAGACGCACTTTCGACTTGCTTCACGGAGGACTTTTATTTCTGCATAGCAACATTTGCTTCATTGATCGCCAGGATATTATTGTGCCTCCACATGCAAACACATAGCGTGCTTGAGATAGAGCTTTATGCGGATCAGATAAATATTCTGCATCTGTGTAACCAATCAATTTTGTCTTGGATTCCTCGAAATAGAATAAACCCATAAACTATGGTCCTTCGAGGATATTCAATCATGTGCTGAACACCATTTCAATGTCTTTTTATCAGGGAGAAACTGAATCTTGCCAGCAAATTTACTGCAAAACAAATATCTGGTCAAATATTGTTAGTAAGATGCACTAGTGCCCTGATTGCACCAAGATAGAGTTTCATCACCAAAAAACTCTTCATCCTTCTTTTGAGATCAAACTGAATCATCATTTATGTCAAGTGATCTCATAATCATTGGGGTACTCAATGAATGCGATTTATCCATATAAAATTGCATCAAGACTTTTCAGTGTATGTGCAATGTTAGACAAATATTTCATTTGTCAAATTATCAATCTGTAGGTCAAGACAAAATTTTATCTTACCAAGACCTTTTCATAAAAATACAAGGACAATTAGGGTCATTCTTTTGTACCCTTTTTCTTCCTTGACTATTTCAATCCATATAAGGATTCTTGAAGCTTTATTGAAAAAGTTTCTTTCAAACTCTTATATGCTTCAGACACCTCGATTGTTTCAAGGATTTTCATATAATCTTCATTGTCTAGCTAGACATTACAATTATTCATTACATGCATTCAAGTTTTTCATATGTTGCCAGATCAAAACAAACCTCATTGCATCCACCAAAGAAGAAAACATCTCCAATAATGTCAGGATTTTTGCGATAAATCTTTATGCCCCAATGCACAAACCGTATTTGATATCTTACGGTTATACTATCGCATAATAATTTATTTGTACCCCACTGACATTATACCTTGATTTATGGACTACCAGTCCAAAATGTCACTTTTTTAAGTGAAACAAAATATACTTAAATTGTGCATTTTACTTGGCCAACCATTTATCTGTCCACACACTATATGACAGATTTGAATTCAAGATCCTCGTCACAATTTATATCATTGAGCGCTACCTCATATCAAAGATACCGTCGACGGTTATTTGATATCGATTCCAACAAGACATAACTTATCAAGATCTTTTCATTTTTCATTATTTCAGGTACCTGAACCTTTTTCAAGATTTTATGAAGTGTTATGTCAATGTGCTCTTTTATAGCACTTGCCTCATTATCATGACCATATTGATCATTTGCTCCTTCTTTCTTCAAGGAATTTTATATTTGGAATCGATTGGTTTATTACGCTTCCGGCGTATCATAGACTCTGTCCTTCAAGGACTTCACATTAGAGCATTTGCAGCTGAACTATATCATAGGGTCAGTGCATTCATCTGGCAACTGATTTGCAACATTATGCAACTGAATTATCCCTTGAACTTTAAGTTCACATATTTATTTAACGAGGATCTAGATAATTCACAATTAACCTCACACATAATTTTCAGCTGTCAATCATCTCTCCCCCTAATGTTAGAAAATCTAACATTCATTCCAACCTTATTTGGAAGTTCATCTTTGTGCGTGGTGGAGCAATTAAAATCATAACCGCACATTCAACATTTTAGATGAAAATTATATGGTTCCTGACCCTGAACCAATTTTAATGGGGAAACCTTGTTGGTTTGATGCATACATGTGTTGCTACATGTTAAATAAAATTATCTCATACCAAATCTTATTTGGGAGTTTTGTTCTCATAACCATGATTTAGCTATAATTGGAGGCATACAATTTCTACTAAATTAACCAGCATTATCAATATAATTTCATACTTTTAATTTGTGCTCTTAACTTTAACAATTCGAGCAAACAATCTTACAAAAACCAATTTGTAAGTTGACAACAAAATACATGTGATCATCGCATAGATGCATCAATCATATAGTTGCAAATGATCCACATGACAGGTGAACAGGCCCATATCACCCTTTTATATGTTCCAAAAATTTTAGGGGATTACGATCCAACCTTAGCTGGTGCAATGATCATTTTATCAAGAGAACAAGCAACACAAGAGAATTCTTGAAGAATCTTTATTTCTTCATCATATAAATCACCTGAATTCTCAATCACGTTTGCATCACATTTAATCAGAATGGTCAACCAGTCATGCCAACTGATCTTTATTTTAGTACACTTATAATTTACTTTTACATGTGATTTCATCAGCATGTACATGTTTGTACAAAACAAACAAGAGGAAAAGTGGGGTAATCTTTTACATAAACATTTATAACCCTCTTCGGTTGTAGTGATTTATAGTCTCAATATTTATTTTCAATTCATCCGAAACTTAAAAAGTTTCTTTTGAGACTTACTACAACCCCAATATTATTCCTCTGATAATAGCACAACTCGTTAGAGCTTGCAATTAATTTTGTGTACTATCACATATTGCATGACACCATCCCTATGGTGAGTATCTCCTTCAAGGAGGAAATTATATTATTATTGTCATGGTCAAAAATCATTACGAGCAAGACGTCTTTCTTGCTTTACTTTTGTTGTACCATAAGTACACAACCAATGACAAATTTGTATTGCCAGACAATAATGACCACAATCCTTATAGGCAAGAACTATTTCTTTCTTTTGCCCTTTCGGTAGTTCACAATAAACATACCATAGTGACGTATAAAATGTACAATACAATTAGCCATTTCTGTCAAATAAAATTTATTTCCTCTCAAATCTCCGTAGAGATGAGAAGTGACATATATCATTTTTTCTCAAACCTTCCATAGAGGTGAGTTGTGACATATATCCAATCTATAATGATTTTATCACATCTGGACTCATTCTCTTATAGAATGGTCGAGCATTCACGATATTCATCACAAGTCACATTCTCTTCAAGGAATGGACTAATTATTTATATGTACTTCATAAATTTGCATTATAAGCACATTGTCATGGCTTTAAAATTCATCATATTTCCATGACACACCTCAACATCACTTTGAAAGATCAAGTGTACCATCACTTTATCTTCTTGTATCATGATAGAGGATTTATAAACTTGTCAAATTATTGTGTTGACAACATTTACAAGTCTAATGACCTTTCATACCATTTTGATAATAAAAATTGCCTTCACATTTTGAAGGACTATTTGAAGAACTCATAGTGTTCTTCTTTTATCATTACCACAATGATGACTATTATAATTCTGTCCCTCCACGCCCTTATTCATATCTCTCTTTGTTTGCCGCTCCTCTTCTTCCAAGGCATTGAATAAATGAAGAGAGTGACCCTAGAAGAGGAGGCAATCTCTAAGCCCGGGGTCAAAGCGCGTTCGTTGTTGCCTGTATAGCTTTCTAGAGCAGAGGCATTACATGCTGTCTTACCCAGTACATTTAATAGCTTCCATGGACCTACAAAAAAAGTATTTGTTCGAGAAGCCCGCCTTAACGTAACGGGAAGGACCGCAAGATGGTTACTACTTCTGTCTGAATACGACATCACGTATGTAACCAAAAAGGAAGGGTGATAGCTGAACACCTTGCACCCTATCAAGGAGGAACATGAGTTTAAGGATTGCTTCCCAGACGAGAAAATAGCTGTCACAGAAGAGGAGCTGAAAGCCACTTGACTGTAAGGAGAGGAGGGCATGGAAATTTGACTTTGATGGCACGACTAATCAAAATGGGTACGGAGTAGGGGCATTGCTAATTGTGTCATCTTTCAGACTAATCATTCACTGCTACCACATTCATATGATCGAATGGAGTATGTCAACAGGCGGATTTCAGAGTTATCACATGTTGCTACCACAATCTTTTCAAGGAATGGAGCAAATTCAATATGATGAATTTCAAGACATTTCATTAAAAATATATTATTTTTCTTAGTCATCATTTTATCATCGCTATGGTGCATTGACGCAAACTCAATGTCTTACCCATATAAGGCGTGTTACGCCATAATTCTATGGGACTTGAACCCAATCACGGTGCATGAAAACTCTAATTGATGTCTTACCCTTTTGGTGCGATAGAACTTGAATCTATCGTCTTATCCTCAAATATTTTTCATTATGGTGCATCCGGACTTTAACCTGATGTCTTACCCTTTTGGTGCGATGAAACTTGAATCCATCGTCTTACCCTTAACCAAACGGTATAATAAACCGAAGTACAACATGATTTATTCTTTGAGTCTTTCAAAACAATCAAAATAATATTCAAACACATGCTATTAAAATTTTATACCTTCTTCCATTTAAGAAGTTTTGTGTAGCATGTCATATTCAACCAATAGTAGTATATGTCTTCGGTTCCTGATAATTGTTAGTGACTGAATACTATTTTATTCTAAATCATAAAATATTTTAGAAAATACATACCTGATTTTGTGCATATAATACTTTGATCTTCATAACGAGATCAACCAAAATATGAGGTAAAGAAAAACAAGAACTCACTCTGAATTGGATAGAGACTCGTGATGATACGTGTTATAAAATCAAGCTCATAAGAATATAATCATAAAGAGAAGAAGACAAGAGAAGTAGATAGAAGAAGGGGAATTTTCTTCTTATTCAAGTGTCTATTACAATGGTGAATGATATCTCTATTTATAGGTAGAGAAATCAACCAAAAGGTCACCATGTTTAATGTCACATTAGTAGATACATTTCTATCCCAAAAAGATTCATCACCTTGGGAATACATATCCATGATAAGGATAAGTTTATGATAAGCTTAATGGACAATCCACTTAATTCAATGGATTTATAACACTTTTAACTTATTTTAAGTCATTTTATAGTTATTTTTTATTTTTTATACACTCTCAAAAGTTAAAAATGACTTGCAAGTATAACTAATCAACTTTTAAGTCAATCCAAACACTCTAAATTTGTTATTTTATTCAACATGACAACAAAACTTTTTTGAAGCAACAACCATTATTTGTTGCATTCTTCTTTCCATAAATCCTTTTTGTTTTCTTTTCCAATGAATTAATCAAACATAAATCCAGTGCTTTAAGTTATTTCTATTATCCAATCAAATAACCTTGTACCGCAATTCTTAGTCTAATGGGACAATTTTAATTTTTTACACTAATATATTTTTTGACGAAACGAATTATCCTTTATGATCACAACTAATGTGAAGACTCATATTGGAGCAAGGAACACAATTAAATATGTTATTAGCGAAGTGGTCAAATCATCACCAACTGATCCAACGTATGACACATCGAAAATCACAAAGTTTGAAGTTGGTTTATTGATTCAATGATCCTGCATCTAATGCGAGATTCAATCACTGGCAACAAGTAAGGAAATATGGGAAGTTACTTCAAAAAATTTCTATAATGAATCGGATGAGGATCATTTATATGTTGGTCTTTTTCATTCTTTTAATCCTTATACTACGTCGTTTTAGTATATTCTATGTGAGATAGGAAAAAGGTCAAATATGCCCCTAAACTATTTGAAAAGGTTTAGATATACCCTCCATTTAATGTTTGGTTCACTCATGCTCTCGTCGTCCAACTTTTGGTCCAAATATGTCCTTATGGGCGTTAGTAGCCATGTTGGACATTTCCAACTCCTTTTTCATTTCTTTAAATGTCACATTGGAATTGTCATGTCATTTTGACCCTTACTACATAACGTTTATATGAAAATGAAAAGATATTTCGACTCATAAACACCTAATCAGACCCGTAAATCAACTCCTTTTAAATTCACGAACCGACCCATTTTTAAAAATTTTGTTTAATTTTTATTTTTGCGATAAATCTCGAAAATGAGTAATTGATTAATAAAAAATAGAAAAAATATGAAAAAAATATAAAATTAACACCAAAAATTCACAAATAAATATATTAACCTTTAATCTAACATTTCAAATTTTTTTAAATTTTTTATTTTTTCGATAAATCTCGAAAATGAGTAATTAATTAATAAAAAAATATGAAAAGTATGAAAAAAATATAAATTAACGCCAAAAATTCACAAATAAATATAGTAACATTTCAATCTACAATTTTTTTAAATTTTTTATATTTTTTTGGCAAATCCCGAAAATGAGTAATTTATTAATAAAAAGGAAAAAATATGAAAACAAAATAAAATATTTACGTCAAAATTCACAAATAAATATAGTAACTTTAAATTTTTTTATTTTATATTTTTTTCATATTCCTATTTTTTATTTGTGAATTTTTTGCGTAATTTTTATAATTTTTTTTAATATTTTTTGTTAATAAACTCATTTTTGGGATTTACCGAAAAAATTAAAAATTAAAAAAATATTGAAATTGTTGAATTTAAGGTTACTGTATTTATTTCTTAATTTTTGGCGTTAATTTTATATTTTTTTCATACTTTTTATTAATTAATTACTCATTTCGGGATTTATCAAAAAAATAATATTTTTTTTTTAAAAAAGTGTTTAAATTGATTTTAAGTTTACTATAATTATTTGTCAAATTTTGGCTTTAATTTTATACTTTTTTCATATTTTTCTGTTTTTTTATTAATCAATTACTCATTTTCGGAATTTATCAAAAAAATAAAAATTAAACAAAATTGTTGAAAATTGATCGGATAATTTATTTAAAAGGGGGTTGATTTATGGGTCGGATTAGGTGTTTATGAGTCCGAATATCTTTTCATTTTCATATAAATGTTATGTGGTAAGGTCAAAATGACATGACAATTTCATGTGGCATTTAAAGAAATGAAAAATGAGTTGGATATGTCCAACATGACTACTAACGCCCATAAGGGCATATTTGGACCAAAAGTTGGATGGCGAGAGCATCAGTGAACCAAACTTTAAACGAAGGGTATATCTAGACCTTTTCGAATAGTTTAAGGGCATATTTGACCCTTTTCCCATGTGAGATTAAAGAAAAATCAGTCGACAAAAGTCTCTCTTCTCACACATAACTCCTAGAATCTAAAATCAATACATTNTCTCTTTAGTTTAGTGTAACTTAATCTAGATTAGTGATAGACGGATTCTCATTGTTGATTTCGAACATTTTAACCTCGAATTCACTTGAGATTGCTCATGTGTGATTTTCAATTTGAGTTGTTTCTTTTCGGATTCAATTTTTTCTTCCTCATTGATTGATTGTTTATTTAATTAGCCTGTCTTGCTTCTCTTCACTTTTGTATTATTTAGGGTGTGTTTGGTTTGAAGGAAAATGTTTTATATGGAAAATGTTTTCTTGGAAAACAAGTAGATTTTGAACTTATTTTCTCATGTTTGGTTGGTGAGTAGAAAATATTTTTCGGAAATGATTTTAGTATTTGATTTATGAATGAAAGATGTTTTTGAGAGACATCTTTTATTTTTACTACAGTATAAAATAATTTATGAAATTGAAAATACTTTTAAAAACAATTTTTATTTGGGGGGTGGTGGTGGGGAGGGGAGGGGTGTAGGAGTGAAAAAATAAAAAGTTGAACTTTATAGTATTTTTAAAAAACAAAATTAACTTTTTTGGAGGTGTGGGGGGAGGGGATAGGAGTTTAAAATTAAAAATTTGAAGTTGAAAATATTTTTAAAAAGCAAAATTAATTTTTGGGAGGGGATGGGGTTGGGGGGGTGGCCGGTGGGGGGAGGGTCAAGGATCAGGTAACAACATAAAATTTTGAAATTGAAAATGTTTTTTTAAAATTGATGTTTTTCCCCCAAAAAAATGTAATTTGAAATTGAAGGAGAGTTATGGAAAATGTTTTCCTTAATTTTTGAAGGGGAGTCATTTTCCTTAATTTTGAGGAGAATGAGTTGATTTGGAAAACATTTTTCAAAACTTTTGTTCTAACCAAACATGAAAAAATTGAAAAACATTTTTCAGAAAATGTTTTCTTTCATACCAAACACACTCTTAAGGTTACTCTCAAGCAAGAACTAAGATTCTTCATCGTCAAGCTTCAGTTCAAGCTTCAAGATGGTTTCTTCGCTCCGGGTATGAAGGATTTTTATATTCATAAATGGATATCATTTCACTCATTGAGTCCCAAAGAGAAAAGTCAATTTTGCAATTCACCATTTTTATAACAGATAGGATTTTATTAAAAACAGGATTCTTCATTATTCTCTTAATCTTCCTCATGAATAGTTTACATTATGTGTTTCCACCTATTACTGTAAATCAGTATTGTATAAAGGTAATTTTATGAAATCTTAGGGGTCGTTTGGTAGAGTGTATAAGAACAATGCAAAATAGGATGCATTAATAATACTTGTATTAGTAGTGTCTGCATTAGTTATGCAAGCATTATTTTTTATACATTGCTTAGTTTGATGTACTAGAAATAATAAATCTTGCATAATTTCTATTAAAAATATATATGTTTACAAAAATACCCTTCACATTTTATTTATTTGTACACTTCCTTTACAACAAAGCTCTTTGCTAAACTAAAAAAAAATTCTTTGCTAAAACACCATTAACTCCTCTTCTTATTATTTTTTTCAAAAATAAAATTAAATAACTGTGCTATTACATCAAAATATTTTTATAAAAAGTTTGCAAAGAATTTTCTTTTTATCAAATTTATCGTCACAATAATAAAAGTTGTGATTAAATTATATTGTAATTAATTTTTTTTTTTAAAAAAAACTTTAGAGGCCATAAAGCTTATTAACATACCAACAGATTAAAAGCAACTAAAAGGCATATCAAAATAAAATTAAAAAAAACTTATGACAACAAAGAAAATGAAAAGGCTTTAAGGATAGTTTTGTACTCCCTCCTTCCACTATTGTTTATCATAGTTTTTATTTTTTGAGTCAAACTATAAGAACTTTGACTAATATTTTAATATGTATTTTTTCCATGATATTAATATGCAAAAAATTGCAATTTATGATACTTTTATATAGTTTTTGAATATCTGAATTTTTTGTTTAAAATATCGAATTAATGTAATATAATTCAACTTTGAAAATTAGTCAAATTGACTTCTGAAAAACACAATATGACACATAAAAGTGGACGAAGGGAGTAATTATTTAGTCTAATGCAAGTGTTAAAATGCTGTGTTACTAATACCTAAAATTCCTTGATATTAGTAATACACAACTTAATACACAATAGAGTGTATAATTTCATGAAAAAGTGTACCAAACAAGGTACTACTAATACACACACCTAATGCACGCATTATATTTTCTCATACACTCTACCAAACGACCCATTAGTGTATAGATAATGCATATATTAGATTATCAGTTTTTGACATATAAGATACTTTAAGATAAAATATCTCTTGAATATTATTAGTTTTTATTAGAATTCGTGAGTGACGTAGTGGTTATAGTTTATCAGTATAATTAATTCAGTGTTTTTTGTAGAATTGCTTAATCAACATTTTTTCTTCAAAAGTTTTACTTAGCACCGAGCGGATCTAGGGATGAAGGCTCACCCATTAGTTGATGACTAAGACCTTTAGGAATTTCTAAGTCACAAAAATACTTGTCACCATACGGTTGTAAGGATCACCCCTCAAACCAAGATGACTCCTTAGTGTCTTTATAGACATTAGCTTAGTGGTACTACAACAGCTTCAATCAACCTCTATACCTTGGCACGGTATATTAGACCTACTTTATGAAAACTATACATCAAGCTCCATGTTGTAGCTCATGGTTATATGTCGATTTATCGTATCTTTTAAATTTTAGTCTCATATATTGCATGACCTTGTAGCTAGTTATAATAGTTTCAGTATGCTTTAGTTGCATATTTTACCACTTGGCCAGTGCATCATTTCATGTTATTCAGTACAACATTTCAGATTCAGTATATCCAGTTATTATGCTTATCATGCATATCCTACATACTCAACACATTTAAAGTACCAAACACATACTCACACTTTATTGTTTGATAATATAGATTGGGGCATTTAGGACTCAAGCTGCAATTAGTACAGCTTCAGATCAACTCAGTAGTTTTATTGGTGTATCCTCATCTTTCAAAGGATGAACTCTATATTTCATTCACGTGTTATGATTTTAGTTTTTTGACAGTTTTCCTAGAAACTCATCATAGTAGAGGCTTTCATATAATCATATTAGCTTGAGATTATGCCTACTCATATACAAGTTGTTTTGACTTAAATATTTATTGCAGGAATCATATTTCAGTTCTATGGGTTAGTTGTTTCAAAATTTGTTGTCGGAATCTTAATGCTATGCTAGACTATGAGTTAGTTTGTGGTCATTTGTTACTCTAACTACTGTGTTATAATTAAGAGATCTTTTCGAATTTAACAATATCGAACTCACAGTGATTTTTCAAGAAATTGACCACCGGCAACTTCAGAAAAGAGATCAGTGGAAGGGATTATAGATTTACATTTCATGGTGTCCAGGCTTTGAGTACACACATTTATAATAGACCTGATCTAGAATTTGATTAAGTTCATCATGACATTTTGCAAAGAGATCCTAAATTGAATTTGAAAAGTTGTTGTGTATGTTAACAGAGAAGCACAACAAAGACAAAACGTGAAAAAATTTAGACCAATCCGTGAAAGTTCAACCATGATGATTCAATGTGATATACCAAAAAAAAAAATCTTTGTTTGCAATCATTATGGTGAAAAAAGGCGTACCAAGCAATGTTGTTATGCGATTATTGGATATCCAATATGATGAGATTTTTCAAAGATATTACGGAAGAACTTTACTGGTAAAACAACAATACTCATACAAAGGAAACTGGGCTAATGTGGCTCAACCAAGTAATTAACTTTGATAAGGTTGATGTTTTTCATATCATTTCCATGAAAAATACATGTATTATTGACATATGAGCATCCCATTATATGACTAGACACTCTAATAACTTACAAACTAAAATTTTATTATGTATGAGGGCTTATTTTATTATATTTTTATTTATGGGACCCATGCTTTATTGTCTTCTTTCACTTTTGTTTATCTTTCTTACTTATTTTTTTCTCTCTCTTTCCTCGTTTATTGTAGATTTTTTTCAAACGTTATATTCCGAAATCAATTTAATTGCTACCTTAGTTTGTGTAGATGAAAATAATATAGCTAATACGTGAATAACTAAAATCTGGATAGCTAATACCTGCATGACTAAACCCTCCATAGCTAGTACCTGCATAACTAAACTCTGCATAACTAATACCTACATAACTAAACCCTGCATAACTAATATCAGCATAACTCTAACCAGTAACCAAACAGCCCCTTGATGTTCGAAGGCTAAAGAAAAATATGATTGTTGCATACGAGACTAGGACACATCTCTTTTGGTTTTCTTAAGTCACTTGGATCAAGTTTTTTTCTACTTTAGCTATTTCAAATTTTCAATGTAATATTTGTGAACTAGCAAAAAGTCATTGAATTCTAATCAACATTGAGATATACTTCTCAAATTATTAAATGATAGTTTAGATGCGATTTCACACTCCGAATAATTTAAATATGAAACTCAGAAAAATGAATAATTTAGATATATTCTGAATGCATATCTCCAAATATATTAAAATAGAAAACGTTAATATAATATCATAAGCCACGAGAAAAGTGTAATTTTATGGAAAAAAATTTTGGGAAAATTTCTAAAATTGTCCTTTTTCTTCCTAGATTTTCTAGCTTTTAGTTGTTTACATATTTTGTTGGAAAGTTAGGCCAACGCGGTTTGAGTAGGAGAAAAGCAAACATGTATGCTGTGAAACTTCGCCACCTATGTTATTGTTGGGTTATGGGTCTTTTTCCCTTCCTATGTGGATAAATAAAAGCCCAATTTGGACCAACCCATTTTTGCCCATAAGCCCATTCTTATGAGGCAAATATAAGCCTATTTAGGTCTTATTTTCAGACACAGAGAGAGTTTTTCAGCAGCCAAAAGAGAGAAAAAGAGAGAGAAATTCGCAGTCAAAAATCCAGCCCTAACAGCCAACTTCAAATTGCGATTCCCGCTTCGTTTCTTGTCCGATTGAGCTGATTTTTGGACAGCATATTATATTCATCTCAATCTTTGATTAGGAACTGACAGAGTTGGATTTGGTGGCCTGCAGCTTCAGTTTTGCTGTCGTGAACAGTAGCTGCGAAATTGGTGATTTTGCTCCTTTAATTCTCTAGATTTGGTGTAATCTTATTTTGTTGTTGCTCGTTGTTTGGCACTTGTTTTGTGGCCAATTTTGGAGAACAATATTGTAACTCTTGGTGATTATAGTGGAGTTTTTGGTCCCGTGATTTTTTACTCTTCACATCGAAGGGTTTTCCACGTAAATCTTGGTGTCTTGTGTGATTGGTTTATTATTGCCTTGTTATATTTGTTTGGTTGAATTACTTGCTGTCTTACTATCATATTGCTTGTGGTTGTTTGTCTTCTCTTGGTTCAAATCGAAAAGGGAAAGTATAGACTTGGGTATTCTTCCGCTGTTATCCTGTCAGGCATTCTTTGTTAGTGCCTTGTCTTTCCCAACAAAGTGGTATCAGAGCATTGGTTATTGTTGATTGTCGTTTTGAATGATGGAGGCAAATATGAGCAAAATGGTGTGTTTAAATGGTAGTAACTATCATATTTGGAAAGGCAAGATGAAAGATCTTCTATTTGTCAAGAAGATGCATTTACCTGTGTTTGCTTCTAATAAGCCTCAGTCTTTGAATGATGAAGAATGGGAATTTGAGCATCTGCAGGTTTGTGGCTATATTAGACAATGGGTTGAAGATAATGTTAGAAATCATATTGTGAATGAGACACATGCCAAAAGTTTGTGGGACAAGCTCGAGACACTTTATGCTTCGAAGACTGGCAACAACAAGTTGTTCCTATTGAAACAATTAATGAATATCAGGTATAAAGAGGGCACTCCTATTTCTGATCATATTAATGATTTTCAGGGTGTTCTTGACCAGCTGTCCGGAATGGGTGTAAAGTTTGATGATGAGATACAGGGACTTTGGCTTCTTAATACTCTGCCAGACTCTTGGGAAACTCTTCGAGTTTCTTTGACTAATTCTGCTCCCAGTGGTGTTGTAACCATGGAATATACTAAGAGTGGTGTCTTGAATGAAGAAATGAGAAGAAGATCTCAAGCCTCATCTTCTTCAGCTTCACACTCCGATGTTTTGGTTACTGAAGATAGGGGGAGAAACAAGTCCAGAGGTCAGAATGATAGAGGTAAAAGTAGAAGCAAGTCAAAGTCTAAATACAAGAATATTACATGTGACTATTGCCACAAGAATGGGCATATCATGAAATATTGTTACAAGCACAAGAGAGATATGAGACAACAAAAGAGAGAAGGCGATAATGAAAATCGTGTTGCTGTTGTTGCTAATGATGATCTTCTTGTTTCTTGTGATGCAAATGCCATTAATCTTGTTCGTGATGAGTCTAGCTGGTTTGTGGATTCTGGTGCTACTTCTCATGTCACGCCAAAGAAGGAATTATTTTCTTCTTATACTCCAGGTAATTTTGGAACGTTGAAAATGGGCAATAATCATGAAGTTGAAGTTATTGGCATTGGGACAGTTTGTTTGGAAAGTAACAATGGTTCCAAACTAGTTCTCAATAATGTCAAGCATGCTCCAGATGTTCGCTTGAATTTGATTTCTGTGGGATATCTTGATGATGAGGGTTATGTTAATACACTTGGTGTTGGCCAGTGGAAGCTTACTAGAGGTTTGATGGTTGTGGCCCGTGGTGACAAGTTGTCTAACTTGTATGTATTTCAGGGCTCCATGTCCAGAGACTCAGTAAATTTGGTGGAGAATGATACTTCATCAGAGTTATGGCATAGAAGGCTGAGTCATATGAGCGAGAAGGGGATTGATAGTTTGGCTAAGAAAAATTTGCTTTCTGGAGTGAAACAAGCAAAGTTGAAGAAATGTGTTCATTGCTTAGCCGGTAAACAGAAAAGAGTTTCTTTTCAGAGTCATCCGCCTTCAAGAAAGCTTGATTTGCTGGAGTTGGTACATTCTGATTTGTGTGGTCCTTTTAAGGTAAGATCTCATGGTGGTGCACTTTACTTTGTGACTTTTATTGATGATCATTCTCGCAAACTCTGGGTATTTCCTTTGAAGTCCAAGGATCAAGTACTTGATGTGTTCAAGAGTTTTCAGGCCTTGGTTGAAAGACAAACAGGGAAGACATTGAAATGCATCCGCTCAGATAATGGTGGTGAGTATATTGGTCCTTTTGATAGATATTGCAGAGAGCAGGGTATTAGGCATCAGAAAACTCCTCCAAAGACTCCTCAGTTAAATGGTTTAGCAGAGAGGATGAACAGAACTCTAGTTGAGAGGGTTAGATGTATGCTTTCAGATGCTAAGCTGTCAGATTCCTTTTGGGCAGAAGCACTTAATACTGCTGCTTATGTTATCAATTTATCTCCTGCTGTTGCTTTAGATGGTGATGTCCCTGACAGAGTTTGGACTGGTAAGAATGTTTCTTATGATCATCTTAGAGTCTTTGGGTGTAAAGCCTTTGTACATGTTCCTAAGGATGAAAGGTCAAAGTTGGATGTTAAAACTAGGCAGTGTATCTTCATTGGTTATGGTCAAGATGAATTTGGCTATCGTTTCTATGATCCTGTTGAGAAGAAACTTGTTAGAAGCCGTGATGTTGTGTTCTTTGAAGACCAAACAATTGAAGATTTTGACAAAGCTGACAAGGCTGATTTTCAGAGTAGTGAGAGCTTAGTTGATGTTGATCCAGTTCCTTTGACTATTGCACCGGAAGAAAATCTTCATAATGATGAAAATCAAGTTGATAATGAAGATGGTGATCATGTTCAGAATGACCGGCATGATGTTGTTGATGCTCCAGTGCAAGATGATGTGGTTGTCCAACAACCAATTATAGATGCTCCAGAGAGTTCTCTCAGACGATCTAGTAGAGAGAGAATTCCTTCATCTCGTTATTCTCCCAATGAGTATGTACTCTTGACTGACGGGGGAGAACCTGAGAGTCTTGATGAGGCCATGGAAAGTGAAGAAAAAGAAAGGTGGTTTGATGCTATGGAAGATGAGATTAAATCCTTGCATGATAATCATACCTTTGATTTGGTTAAGTTACCTAAAGACAGAAAAGCTTTGAAAAACAGGTGGGTTTTTCGGGTGAAACATGAAGATGGTAATCCAGTTCCACGGTACAAAGCTAGATTAGTTGTCAAGGGATTTAATCAGAAAAGGGGAGTTGATTTTGATGAGATATTCTCTCCAGTTGTGAAGATGTCATCCATTCGTGTGGTTCTAGGCTTGGCTGCAAGTCTAGATTTAGAGGTTGAGCAAATGGATGTTAAAACTGCTTTCCTCCATGGTGACTTAGATGAAGAAATTTATATGGAGCAACCGGAAGGTTTTGAAGTCAAGGGTAAAGAGAATTATGTTTGCAAATTGAAGAAGAGCTTGTATGGTTTGAAACAAGCTCCCAGGCAGTGGTACAGGAAGTTTGGTTCTTTTATGAGTCAGCAGGGCTTCAAGAAGACTTCTTCAGACCATTGTGTTTTTGTGCAAAAGTTCTCTGATGGTGACTTTATTATTGTGTTGCTTTATGTTGATGACATGCTTGTTGTTGGTCATAATACTTGCAGGATTCAGAAGTTGAAGCAAGAGTTGAGTAAGTCTTTTGCTATGAAAGACTTAGGACCAGCAAGGCAGATTCTTGGCATGCAGATTGTCCGTGATAGAAAGGCCAAGAAATTGGTATTATCACAAGAGAAGTACATTCAGAAAGTACTTCGCAGATTCAGCATGGACAAAGCTAAGGTTGTCAGTACACCTTTAGCTATGCACTTCAAATTGAGCACGAAACAGTGTCCTTCTAGTGATGATGAGAAGGAAGATATGAAGAAAGTTCCTTATGCTTCAGCTGTTGGTAGTTTGATGTATGCGATGGTTTGTACAAGACCGGATATTGCTCACGCTGTTGGAGTTGTTAGCCGTTTTCTTTCTAATCCGGGAAGAGAACATTGGAATGCTGTGAAGTGGGTTATGAGATATCTCTGTGGCACTTCTAGTCTGAGTTTGTGTTTTGGTACAGGGAAGCCTATTCTTTGTGGTTATACTGATTCAGACATGGCTGGTGATGTTGATACTCGCAAGTCTACTTCAGGGTACTTGGTTACTTTTGCAGGGGGAGCTGTGTCTTGGCAATCTAGGTTGCAAAAATGTGTTGCTCTATCTACTACAGAAGCTGAGCTTATTGCTGTCGTTGAAGCTTGTAAAGAATTGCTTTGGATGAAGAGATTCTTGGGGGAACTTGGTTGTGCTCAAGAGAGGTATGTGCTTTATTGTGACAGTCAAAGTGCTATACATCTTGGCAAGAATTCTACGTTCCATGGTCGGTCTAAACACATTGATGTGAGATACCATTGGATTCGAGATGTGTTGGATTCTAAGTTGCTTGAGCTTGAAAAGATTCATACAAATGACAATGGTTCCGATATGATGACTAAAGCTTTGCCAAGAGGGAAGTTTGAAGATTGTTGCATGGTCGCCGGGATGGCGGTCTCCTCCACATAGTCGTGAGGGGGAGAATTGTTGGGTTATGGGCCTTTTTCCCTTCCTATGTGGATAAATAAAAGCCCAATTTGGACCAACCCATTTTTGCCCATAGGCCCATTCTTATGAGGCAAATATAAGCCTATTTAGGTCTTATTTTCATATACACAGAGAGTTTTTTCAGCAGCCAAAAAGAGAGAAAGAGAGCAGTTTTCGCAGTCAAAATTCAGCCCTAACAGCCAACTTCAAATTGCGATTCCCGCTTCGTTTCTTGTCCGATTGAGCTGATTTTTGGACAGCATATTATATTCATCTCAATCTTTGATTAGGAACTGACAGAGTTGGATTTGGTGGCCTGCAGCTTCAGTTTTGCTGTCGTGAACAGTAGCTGCGAAATTGGTGATTTTGCTCCTTTAATTCTCTAGATTTGGTGCAATCTTATTTTGTTGTTGCTCGTTGTTTGGCACTTGTTTTGTGGCCAATTTTGGAGAACAATATTGTAACTCTTGGTGATTATAGTGGATTTTTTGGTCCCGTGGTTTTTTACTCTTCACATCGAAGGGTTTTCCACGTAAATCTTGGTGTCTTGTGTGATTGGTTTATTATTGTCTTGTTATATTTGTTTGGTTGAATTACTTGCTGCCTTACTATCATATTGCTTGTGGTTGTTTGTCTTCTCTTGGTTCAAATCGAAAAGGGAAAGTATAGACTTGGGTATTCTTCCGCTGTTATCCTGTCAGACATTCTTTGTTAGTGCCTTGTCTTTCCCAACAGTTATGACTTCAGATTTAGACGAAGCATTGATATTGATATGAAATTTTTTATTTTTACTTCAGAAAATTGTTATGTAGCTATATGAAATTTCTTTTTATCTTATTACAAATAAATAGGACCCAGATTATGTGTATTCAGAACTGTAAAATTTGAATCCACATAAAAGTAACCTCACGCAATTATTGAGAAGCTAAATAAAAAATTTCCGTCCAAATGCTGATAGTGATAGGGCTATGATATTTTCTGACAAAGTCAAAATTCCAAAGTCAGCTAGTCAATGAACTTAATATTATTTTTTTAATTCTCATAATTTTTTTTAATTACATAATAAAAACTTTAATAAAAACTTTAAAATATACTCTTTTCTCATATTGATATGACTAAAAGAATTAAATCAATAATATTTTTCATATAATTTTTAAATATTTAAATTTTATAATTTAATATATATTTCAAACTTTAAATAAATTGATTCTAAAAACACATTGGAAGAAAAATATGATCTCAGTTAATGGCTGTCCTAGTTAACACCTAATCCCTGAAAAAGGAAATGAGAGGAAGAAGTCTCCGGGTTGCATCAACCATTTGATCATAAATAATTAATGCAATTGATTAAAAGTTTGAACTCTTTTTTTTTTCGATCCACCGTGACGGAGTCAGGAATTTAATAAAAGGTTATCAGAAATAACAATTTGTTATATTAAAGGTGTCCAAAATATATTACTTAATCATTTCGTATATTATTTTACTTATATATATGTGTTATTTTTTTTCGACCAAGGGTGTCCAACTACGGCATTGAGGTATATATATTTTGATAAATTGAATTTACTAATAGTATAAAAAGAATTAGGTTGAAAGAAAAAGGCGTACCTTTGGTGTTGCAGTTATCAAATTTTACGGTTCCATCTTTGCAGTAGCACAAGGATTCGTGAGTTGAATTGTTGTAACCGCAACGCCCCTGTGATGCCTCACACTCTACGCACTCCGTTGCGTTCACCCAATGCAATAGAAACCCCTCAACCATCGCCGCACCAATTCCTCTAGTAAACCCATCCTTTGTCACAGGCACCACCACTTTCTTCTCACAAATTCTAGTCCAATCGAAATCTTCCTCCTCCTCAGCATGATATGACTTGTTCCCATTGGAGTTTAAGCAATCAAATGGATAGGCAATATTATATGAATTAGGGGAATGGATACAGTTGTAATAGAAATTAACAAACAAATCAAGCTCCGAATATTTCAATGGCAAGTCTTCATCTAGAGTAACATTATGATGTACTCTAGGGCATATTTTGTTATCAAGAGCATCAATATCCACCAGATTAATTGAATAGACACTGTAATCAATATTCGTAACGTTGTAAGAGTCACCGGAAATATATAAAATTGAATCGATTTGGGAGCAATTGATCCCAAATCCTGGGTAACCACAGTATTGTGGAGAGTCGGAGTTGTACTTATCAAGTCTCCAAAAAGGATATGAAATATTAAGGCCATTATCGCAAACAGATGAAGGGCAGTAACCAAATGACGTAGTATTATCAGCTTTACTGGAGTTGATGATGAATAGAAAAAAAAGAGAGATGAAGAATAATTGAGTTGGACACATTGTTAGATGATGTTTGAAAATTTGCAAATTGATTGTGGGTTACATGTAATTGTACTACCAAAATAATGTAATTATAATATTATTTTTTTTATATCTATTTGACTTGGTCGTCATGGAGGAATTAGTAGGAAACTTGGAGTGGGGTTGTTAAATTTCTTTTTTATACCTTATAGTCAAGATGTCAAGACAGTAACATATTGGAATTAGATAATTTGGTATGATTGTGATTTATGTGTTGGATGATAATAAAGACTTAAAATGGAGAAGAAGTTGATAGGCATGTGGAAAATATTTATATATATAGTTCACATTGAAGAAAAATTATACTCCCTTCTGTTTTATATTAATTGAATTTTTGAGGTATTTTATATTTTTAAGAAAAGTAGATTAAGATATAAATGGAACATAGTTTTCGATTTTTATTCTCATTAATTAATGTAATTAGTTGTAGTTGAACATAAATTTTAGTCTTCTTTTAAAAAAAAAATTAACTTATAAAGTTTTATGAGTGTGAATCTTTAATATTTTACATGTGCTACATTAAAAACTGATCTTCAATATTTACAAATAATTAACAACGTAAAGATTCAATGTATGAAATACAAAAGTTATTAATTTCCAAACTAAATTTGAATGAAGTACAACAAGAAGAAAAAAAAAGTCAAGCAGGGGATGAGTTGAAACATGATTCCAAAGAGAAGAAAAAACGAAAGGAGAAATTGCAAGGAGGTTTCCTTAGTTTTGAGAATACACTATATATAAAGTAATAAAACATTGTACTATTGGAAGAAGACCAAGAATTTCTGAATGGTCACTCAAATATTGAGAATATTCGATGAAAGTTGTTTTTATTTTTATTTAACAATATAGTAATTCAAATGTTTTTCTTTTTAGAAATACTAAGAGCTTGTTTGGCATTAATGTTAAAAATATCTTTTTTTAAAAGCACTTTTTAAAAATAGTTTTTGAGAAAAGTATTTTTTGAAAAAATAATAATGACTTAAGTCATTTCTATTGCCTTAAAGTTATTCGCATATTTCATTTAAGAACCTCAATTAATTTTTGTAACTATTGAATACCTATAACCTTAAAATTGATACATATTTAACATTTTTTTAACAATCAGCCAAAATATGAAATGTGTGTGCTCACTATGACATGGCAAATTGATAAATCAAATGATGACATGTGATATTTGAATTAAAAAAATTATTTAAAAATAATATTCTAAAAATCACCATTTTAGCCTATTTAACTGACTCGAAAAAATTATAAAAAAATCTAAAAAAACCCACCCACTCACCCTATGGCAAACCCACCTTTACCTCTCAAGTGAATCGCAACTGTAACATTCTCAATACTCCACAGGACAATCCCTCCCTCAATTTATATTTTTACTGTAATTTTTTTCTCTCCGTCTTGTTGAAAAACTCTTCATTTATTTTTAACTAACGATTTTAATTAATTCATGTGATTCTTTATTATTGGATCATATTGACATAAGTATATGTTTAGATCAAACCTTGAAAAAAAAATGAAATTTTGCTAGAAAACGATGATGGTAAGGGGGAGGGAGGGCTGGCTAAAGAAAAGTGATAGAAGAGAAGGTGGATGGCAATAGGAGTGACGCTGTCGATATCCCCGAAAATCGGTGAAGCCAGAAAAATGTTACAACTAAAGATAAAGAAGAAGAAAGAGAAATAAGAATATTGACTGGAGAAGAATACTTCCTTTTTGTTTTTAAATCAATCCTATTATATTAATTTAGGAATATAAGTTAGATGGGAAAAAAGAAAAAAAAACTATTTTCAACAGTTCTACTCGCTTAAAAGAGAGTGAAACACACAATTTTGCCATATCAACATTTTGTGTCTAATAAGAATGACTTTTCAACAAATAAGGTGTTCAATATGAATAAAGATTTATGTGTTCAAGTGAAATAGACAGACAACTTTAAGAGTTTGTATATGACTTAAGCAAAAAATAATTGTGTTACACTAATCTTTTTTGACAGTTAAATTACAAAAAAAAACTATTATTGATGTACTTTATTTTAAATATCCATTATAAAAATTATTTTTATTAAATTAAAACGTACATGTTTAATTTTTTCAATCAATATTATACTTTTTGGGGAGGTTGAAATCTTTAGTTGCCAATAGTTTTCTTTTTGGCAAAAGTATTCATTACCCCCCTGAACTTGAAGCTTTTTATTCAATGTACACCTAAACTTTATTTTGTTTCAATTACCCCCCTGAACTTGCTTTTTCATCCTACACGTACACCTTTTCCGTCCACTCAATATGATCGTGTCTACACGCGCATGACACGTAGATAAATATTTTACCACCTAGATAAATAATTTACCACCTAGATAAATAATTTGCCACCTAGATAAATATTTTGTTACCTAGATAATACCGACCTTCAAAATTCACAAATGTTTAAACTTCTGAAAGAAGCTTCTCGATTTTCTCTGAACCTCTCTTTGATCTTCCCTAAACCTATCTTTGATCTTCCCTAAACCTCTCTTTGATCTTCCCTAAACCTCTCACGAAAGTGTAATCGACAAAGTAACGAGTAGATTTGTGCCATTAGAGAGTTCGTGAAGTGTTTGGTCGATTTTCTCTAAACCTCTCTTTGATTTTCCCTAAACCTCTCTTTGATTTTCTCTAAACCTCTCACGAAAGTGTAATCGACAAAGTAACGAGTAGATTTGGCAAGTGTAATCGACAAAGTAACGGTAGATTTGTGCCAGTTGCAGTTCGTGAAGTGTTTGGTCGATTTTCTTTGGATCTTGTCTGAAATTGTGTCTACAAGTAAGTGATTATCCACTCGATTTCGCGTAGGCTTGATGTATTGTTGTCTGTTTTCTTTACTTTTTCATACATATTTTGCCTATTTTGCCTATTTCGTTTAACGTTTCGCCATAGTTTCCGATTGAGTTTCCGATTAGGGGTCTAATACTTTTCAACTAGAATTTTCACTTAATGAATGTATTATTATGAAGCTTTTTACCTTATTCATGCATGAAATTTAGGCTTTTTGGTAAAATTAAGGTTCTAAGTATTAGGGTTTCTGGTATTGTTAAATGGTGGGGTATTTTATAATTTGTTTAAGTATATTGTGTGGGATGCCTATTGTATGTTGATGAGTAATACATCTACTATCCTAAGTACCAATTGTTGCTTATGTTTTGGTGTTATTATATATGTTTCGATTTTGTTGCTTGCATTGTACAATATACTGATTATTATTGTGGTTATAGGTTGACACTATGACTAATAAGTACCTCAATTTAAGGTTCAAATTTGGGGGTATGTTGGTGAGTGAGGTAGGTCCAGTATATGTTGGGGGTAGGACTGAATATGTAGATAATGTGGATGAAGATCATTTATCAATTCCTGAACTTGCAGATTATGCTAAGTCTTTTGGGATTAGTAAGTTAGGAAAAATATATGCAGCTCCATCTCTAGGAGGTGATTTAATGGAATTGAAAAATGACATGGACATTTGTAGCATGGCATTATTTATGCATGATGGGGACACAATAGATATTTATGTGTGTGATAACACTATTCTGGATGATGTGGGTCCCAGTGAAGGTCAAATTAGTCAATCTTTAAGTCAAGTGGTTGAGTCTTTTAATTCACCTGGGGAATCTCTAACTGCACAACCAAAAAAATCAGATCTAGGTTTAGGTTCCTCTTCTTCCTTTCCAGCTACTGAAAGACTTGAAAATAATGGGATTGCAAGGGTCGAACAAGAATGCCAACAAGAAAGTGATGATGATTATTCTTCAATAGATTGGACTGATACTGAAGAAGAAGTTGAACCAACTATCCAACAAGGAACTGAACCTTCTATTCAACAAGAAGTTGAGCCAATTACCCAAGAAAATGCAGAGGAAGACATAGACAGTGATTCTGTCTGTTCTGACCAGTCTATTGACTATGATAGTGATGTGCATGAGGAGTTGAAAATTGTTAAGGAAGATGTGAGAAAACTTAGAGAAAGTAGGAGGAGAAAGAAGAAGGAAAAACCAAAAGGATTTTTAGGTGAAGTTGGATTTGATGAAGGGTATGAGGATATTGAAAAAGGGAAAAAGAATTTCAAGGGTAAGCCAACAGAGGATGAGCCATACTATGACAGTTCTGACTGTGATAGTTTTAAAAGTGATGAAGAAGAACCTGTTTCTGATGATGAACTTGAAGGAGGGAGTTTAAGGGGGAGAAAGAAGAGTAATAGGGTGGTATATGATTCTTCTTGTGATATTGTAGTATGGCAGTGTGGTTTAATATTTGAAAGTGTAAAGCAATTTAGAGAGGCAGTTACAAAATATGCTATAAAAAAAGGAGTTGAGTTAGATAAGTATGTGAATGAGAGTACTAGAGTGAGAGTGAAGTGTAAAAGTGGTTGTCCATGGCTGTTGTATGCAAGCAAGGAAGGAAGGAGTGAGAACTTTACTATCAAGACATACAATCCAAGGCACAAATGTACCAGGACCACCAATAATATTTTATGTAATTCAAAGTTCTTATGCAAGTATCTGAAAGATAGGATTATTTCTCAACCTAGTATAAAAGGGTGGGAGATACAAGAATTGGTGAGGAAAGAGTTGAATGTTCAAGTAGGCAAGGCAGTTTGTTTAAAAACAAGAAAAATTATTTTAAAGGAAATTATGGGAGATCATGTGGCAGAATTTAACAGAATCCTAGACTACAAGGATATGTTACTCCAAACAAATCCTGGTAGCACTTCATGTGTTGTGAAGCTTAAAGATTCAGAATCAGGAAATGGTATGAAACAATTTCACTCTTTTTATATTTGTTTTGATGCTATGAAAAAGGGTTTTCAACAAGGATGCAGAAGATGTATAGGGCTAGATGGATGTTTTCTAAAGGGAATTTGTAGGGGTCAACTTTTAGTAGCTGTTGCTAAAGATGCAAACAACCAAATGTATCCAATAGCATGGGCAGTAATTGATACTAAAAGCAAGTTGACATGAAAATGGTTCATGACCATTCTGAAAGATGATCTTAATCTAGGAAATGGTTCCCAGCTAACTATCATTAGTGATATGCAAAAGGTAATTGAATATCTTTCTTTTGTTTATGTTTCATGTAATTGCTAATTTAATTTGACTAAAATTTAACTTGCTTTTTTGCTTTGCAACTACAGGGACTAATAGCTGCTGTAGATGAACTATTTCCAGAATGTGAGCACAGAATGTGTGCTAGACACATATTAGCAAATTGGTCACAAAACTTCAGAGGCTTAGAGAGAAGAAAGAAATTTTGGGCTTGTGCTAGATCAACATTTGAGGCACAATTTAAGTACAATATAAATGCCCTGTCCAAGCTGGGAATAGGTATTGTTGAATCCCTTATCAAATACAACAAGGAGACATGGTGTAAAGCTTTTATTCAAACATTTTCAAAGTGTGATAGCATAGATAACAACATGGCAGAGAGTTTCAATTCTTGGATCTTGGGACCTAGGAACAAGACCATTGTAACTATGTTGGAAGAAATTAGAGTTAAGGTGATGAGTAGAGTGAGTAAGTCAAGAGCATTTGCTGAAACATGGACAGATGGAATATCTCCAATGGCAATGATGGTATTCAATACAAATGTAACAAGATCAATGCAGTGCAACATTGAATGGAATGGTGATGTTGGATTTGAAGTGTTAGAAGGGGTATACAAGCATACTGTGAACTTGGGTCAACAAAAATGTAGTTGCAGATCATGGGAATTAAAAGGTATCCCATGTGCACATGGTATAGCAGCAATGAACCACTTGAACATGGATGCATCACAAGCAATATCTAGTTGGTATAGAAAAGACACATATATGAAGACATATTCTCATTTCATTCAACCAGTCCCAAACATGGAAATGTGGCCTGAAAGTAGAAACCCAATGGTTGAACCACCTGAGGCAAGACAAATGCCTGGTAGGCCACCAAAGAACAGAAGAAGAGAAATTGGTGAAGTGAGAAAAGCTGGAAAGTTGCCAAGAATGGGGACAGTAATGACATGTTCACTTTGCAAAGGACCAAATCATAACAAGAGAAATTGTCCAAAAAATCCTAAAACTAAGTCTACACCAACACCCACTCAAGAGGTACATTCATATTAATTTGCTTTTATAAATTATGTTAGATTACTTATTAAATTTAATGTCTTGTTGTGTTCTTTTTCCAATCATATTAGTCCACCACTGGAAAAAAGAGGGGTAGAGGTCATTATGAAAGAACAAGCACCAGTAAGACTGGTACAAGAAGAGGTGCAGGAAGTGGTTACAAGAAGAGGCCTAAAGTTGTTGGACAAGGTGTATTTGTTGCTGATACTGGATATACGTGTATTAATGTAAGTGTCTTATAAACTGTCAAAATTATATTTGTCTTCTAAATGTGAATCCCAAAATAACTATGTAGTTGATATTGCAGCAAGGATTGTCTAGCAGAAGGAGGGTTAATACTGGTGTGGTGAGTTCTGCACATGTGACAGGTGATATTGGTTTTAAACCTACCAAGGGACTGAAGTGGAAAGGCAAACAGGCCATGACTCAAAGAGAACTTCAAGTCGAAAGTGTTATGCGTCGTATTCAAACCAGATCAAAAGCTGATGGCATTCAAACAAGGTCACAAGCCAAAGGAAAATCACTCTCAAAGAAAACTTCTTAGTTGTGTGGTTGTGGTGTCCAACCAAACTTGAAATAGTGTTTTATGTGGTTTTATGTGTTGATGAATCTATGGTTGTTCAAACAAACTTAAAGTAGTTACTGTTTTATGTTTTGCTAGTTAACTTAAGTTATTGTGGTTGTTGGTTGGTGCTTGTGTGGTTATTCAACTAAACTTAAAGTAGTTATTGTTTTATGTTTTGCTAGTTAACTTAAGTTATTGTGGTTGTTGGTTGAAACAATGAAACACTATGATGCTTCTTTTTTATGATCAAGAAAGCACTAGTTATGTTATGTTTGTTGCCTTCATGTTATTATTTCATGGTATCATAGTACCCATTACATGTAATTGTATTGATCAGCAAAAACAGCAAAAACATACATTAATAGAACACCAAACCAAACTAATCCACAAAATGAGTACCCTAGATCTGTTGAACAAGGAACACCAAACCAAACTAATAACAATTGCATTAAAAAAAAATTCAACGACACACTAAATAAAAGAACAATATCACATTGCATATCAAACTAATACCCAAAATCAGTTTCAATATCCATTTGCACTTGAGCTGTTCTTCTTGTTTGTTGGTTTTCTTCAACAAACCCAAAATTACAATATTCGCTTGGGTCGGAAATTCAGGATCATACCAATCGAAAAACTTACAAGAATTTCGAAATGAGGACTGCATTCATAAAATCAAAGTTAAAAAAATGAAATTGCATAATACGAACTTGTCAAATAAAAAGCAAAAAAGGAGTAACAATACATACCCCATAGTGTCTACAACCGAAAAATCTACGTCCGGGATTGTCATTTGTCCATGAAATTTTCAGAATTGGAGGAGCCCCACATAAACAAACAAGTCTCCTGTTATTGTTCATGAATTTAGCAATAACAATTAAAACAAAAAAAGTGAGAAAAATCTGAAATTTGAAAAGGGAGAAGGGATAAAGAAGAATAAATAGGTAGAGAATAGAGAGAGAAAAATTCTTAAAATAACCCAAATATTAAAGAAAAAATAGATTTTACGTATATTACCGTTGTAACTTTATGATGTGGCAAAAAATTGATGTCTCACGCGCCATGTAGAGTTTGATTTCAGTTTCTATGCCAGGTGGACGGAAAAGGTGTACGTGTAGGATGAATAAGCAAGTTCAGGGGGGTAATTGAAACAAAATAAAGTTTAGGTGTACATTGAATAAAAAGCTTCAAGTTCAGGGGGGTAATGAATACTTTTGCCTTTCTTTTTTCCATTTTTTTAAATATTGTTGTTAGTATTTGTCAAAATGAGATTAATCTATGGGGTCCGCCCAATTCAATCCGTTATTGGGATAGAGTAGGGATAAAGTTTTTCAAGTTCATTCAAAATTAGTGCTTATAAGCTCAATACATATGAGTCCTTGGCCCTTGAGGCTTCATCGCAGCCGGGCCGTGGGCCAAAACTATTTATTTAAGAGTAATTTATAGAAATTTCACTAATGTATGAGTTAATTATTTAGATGCACGTTATGTTGTAATATTATGAATCTTACTAGATTTTGATTTGTCCACATACATGTATCTTGAGATACATGAACTTAAAATTTGATATAATCTGTCATAAATATATTCTATCCAAGTGGATTCACATGTATCTAGTAGACAAATCTCGCGACCTCCTCTCTGTCCCATCTCATTCGCCACTCTCTATCTCTCTCACATATCTTGGATGCTTCACACTAGATTCATGTATCTCGCGTATCTAGTATCCTCGATACATGTTTATCACCATATTTTTTGCAAGTGTTATTAAAAAAACACCATTATTTGTCATATTTGATTTGAAAATCTTATCATTTTCTTGATGTTAAAGAATTTTGAATTTGAAAAAGAAAAAGATTAGCCCGCTTCAACATGTGACCTTTCTAGGGCTGGATTGAGTTGAACATTTTCAAGTCATTCCAAATGACGGATCGGCCTGTCCTAGCCCATCAAGTTTCTTGGCCCTAAGGCTTGAACCGCGTAGAAAGAATCCCTTTTGTAATACTTGTGTGTGATTCATTTCAAGCAATCTATCTATGGAATCAGTCTCAACAAGAGCATAAACAGGACCCTGACACGATTCGACCGAATAGTTATAGTACTCCAGAAGCTCAGCATTAAAAACCGCAAATGAACGGTGAGTTCCATTACGGGCATAATTGACATCATATGTCTCCCTTTAATAAGGTAGAGTGCAATCATAGAAGAAAAAAATATCTGCAGTGTTAGGCCCCAAGGAAAATGGAGTACCCCTTGTGCTAAAAGTATGTCTTGGTACTGGACATTTGTTTTCTTCATCAAACACGTCTGCTTTCGCAAGCAGAATCGAGTTGTTTGTGTAAAATACTTCCTTAATGATAAACTCCTCTTCAGAAATATGTAGAAATGGTTTATGTTTGTTGCAAGTGACATCATAAGTTATTAAGACACAGTAGGATGGTTGTTTCTCAGGAATCCAAAAGGGGTATAATATATTCACTCCACCACAATTCTGTGTAACACAAGCACTAGAATTGAGTTATAATATAGGAAGATTTTCATTTGTTTAGGTGAAGAAAAGAATGAAAATGACAAGAACAGAAATAGAGTTGTTGACCATGGTTAGGCTTTGGAAGTTCATATATGATGTAAAGAAGAAGAAGAAAGGACAGGACAAAGAGAGAAGGCTTTGGGATCACTTGTTTTGGTCTGATCAAATAACTTTTAATTTGACAAAAGTTTCCAAAGGAAGACAAGTTGAGTTTGAAAATATTGGTGAATGAGACGATTTGACTACTATCCACCAATAGAATGTCATCCTTCCATCTCACCATTTTACACTTTGTTTTGGATGGTAGTTATGAATAATTTCATAGCTTTGTACTGTATTGTTGTGTTGTATTATTGTATTGTATGTTACTGTGATATATATTTTAATGAATATAATGTTTGAACAAATTGTATCGTTCTCCGTTGTTATCTAATGTCACAAATTCATGATTTAAATGATAAATCTATAAGAAAAGTAGGTTATGGGGTAGATCTACTACGACAAGGTAAGGTAAAAGATGAAATTAAGTCAACATGAGAAAGAAAATATTAAGGTTACAATGCAATCATACTTTTAGTGACTTTTCCAATCAATTTATCAGAGGCATACCTACCGACACCTGCCAAAGTCTTCTGTTCTTCTTATTCTCGTATTCGGAACTAAAACAAACACTTCACTATCAACCTCCTCTAGAGAAGACAGAAATTGAGTCATGCTATAATATTGTTTTAGTGAGAGGAGGAACTAGCCTCTCCCTCAGATACATAGGGTAGGTGGAGTTGGGTAAGAAATGGTTCGCTCTTGCCAATAAATATGGAGAGTATTCGATAAAAAATATTTTTATTTTTTATCAAATAATAAAGTAACTCAATTGTTATTTTCTTTTAGAAACACTAAAACTTGATAAGCTTCATTGTTTTCTAGTTAGCATGTCACTAAAGTTCTGTTTCTAAAATAAATAAGCTTTTTTTTACCCATCAAAAATACATTTAATCAAATTCGTGTTTTATATCCAATCAAACATTCGGTTAAAGAATGGGGAAAATTCATGAATCAAATCATATTTTTCTATCAAAAAAGTTAAAAATGACATCATTAAACAGGGAATTCACAACCCTATAATACTAATGTGGAAAGTAAGACCCACTCTAATCAGCCTTAAGGGGAAGTACCTGTTGTTCCATATTCTGAGACGAGTATGTCAAAATGAATTCGGAGGCAAAACTTCAAATACGCCAATGCAACAATAATAGAAGACGAATCTGGAAAAGAACCCAAAAGTTTTGAAGAAGCTGCTCAAAACTAGAATGGACTAGAGAAATGGAGTAAAAGATTGTCGCAGTAGAACAAAATCAAACTTGGAAACTTGTACCGAACCCAAAAGATGTGAAACCTATATCATGAAGATGGGTTAGTAAAATAAAACGCCGCACAGATGAATTGATCAACAGATATTAGCTCATTTGGTAGCTTCGGGATTTGCTCAAGAATATGTTTTGGATTATGATGAAACTTTGAGTCCAGTGACAAAGTTTACAACTGTGCGAGTCTAACTTGCACTTGCCTCAAGCAAAGATTGGAATCTGTGGCAGATGGATCTCAAAAATGCATTTTTACATAGGGAGCTGGATCAGGAGATTTACATGGGTCAACCAATGGTTTCCAGAATCAAAAGCACCCTGGGTATGTTTGTAAATTGCGGAAATAGCTCTATGGATTGAAGCAATTGCCAAGGGCCTGGTACGGTAAAATTGCTGAAACTTAAAGTGTCTATTTTATTACATCTGATTCAAGCTTGTTTGTGAAGGTCGATGGAGGGAAGCTATCCATAGTACTAGTATATGTCGATGATTTGATTATAACTGGTGATAATGAAGAAGAAATTTTTTGAACGAAGGAAAATTGATCTGTCCGATTTCATATGAAAGAACTTGAACAACTTAATCATTTTCTTGGTCTGGAGGTTAAGAAGGAAGTTTTCTTCATCAACAAAAGTATTTTAGAGACTTGTTGAAGAAATTTGGAATGCTGGAGGGCAAGATAGTTTCAAGTCCAATTGAACCAAATGCCAAGATTTGTGTACATCAAGGAGAAGATTTAGTGGATGTGACGATGTATAGATAATTGGTAGGTAGTCTGATTTATCTAACTCGAACTCGGCGTGATATTTTTTTTGCAGTTGGTGTGATGAGTCGCTACATGCACAAGCCAAAGAAACACCATATGGAGGTTGTTCGGCGAATTCTAAGATATGTGAAAAATACAATTGATTATGGCCTATTGAATAAAAAAGGTGAAGAATGCAAGTTGGTTGGTTACAGTGACTCAAACTATGCAGGAAACCAGGGTACTCGTCGTTAAACTACTGGCTTTGTGTTTGAGATTGGAGGTGGAGCAATTTCTTGGTGCAGCAAAAGGCAACCAACAATGTCGTTGTCAACAACAGAAGCAGAGTATTGGGCAACAACGGTCGCAACTTAATGAAGTGTATGACTCATGCGGTTGATGAAGGATTTACAACTACTAGTCGATTATGTAGTTCCCTTTTACTATGACAATCAGTCAGCTATAAGTTTGGCAAAAAATCCTATTTTTCATGCAATGACGAAGCATATTGAAATACATTACCATTTCATCAGGAAAAATGTGTTACAGGGAGAGATTGACATGGAACATTTAACATAGAGAAACAAATCGCAGATTTGTTCACAAAAAGTTTAATTGTTATTAAGTTTGAAGTTTCTGTCAGCAACTAGCTATAGGCATGGCTAAGACGATAGCTGATGTTGGAAGGAGGTGTTAAAGTCGTGCAAGATAAGCTTATTTTCTAGTCTTACTAAGTCTTGGCAATAGCTATTTTCTAGTTAGTTGTTACTCTGTTATTTAGTTAGCACATGATGCTTTTCCTAGTTTGTAGCATTGTAGATTTCTTTTTCTCGAGTTTAAATAAATTGGTTCACTAAAACTAAGTAGTTGTTTAGTGGGGTTAGTATTCAACAAATTGAGTAAGTCTATATTAAGCTACTTAATGTATTGAATAATGTACCCTGAAACTTCTCTGCATGCGATTTTCAGTTTCTTTTCTCTTCCTTTCTTTCCCTGTTATTTGTCTTGTTAATTCTAAGCTTTCCATCGTGTTAAGTTCGACAACATCAAGCCTTCTACTCTATTTTTTATGTACCACTTAAACACAAAATACTATTTTATGATTTATTTATTTTTATATATGTTCTTCAACTGCAATTTGCATTTTAAAAATCAGTATTTGTCCGTCAATTATCGTAAAAATATTTAAAATCGACGGATGCTAATTGATTTTTGTTTAAATAACAACTTTTTCTGAGGGTTTGTCTGTATTTTTACGTGCCAAAACAATCAAAGAAATTTAGGGAGAAGTTTAAAGTTCTGCATGAGTTTTGGTCTGATTAAATAATATTCCCTCCCTTTCAAAAGAATGTTCCTATTTCCTTTTTAATTTGTTTAAAAAAGAATGACTCCTTTCCTTTTTTGGCAACAATTTAACTTTAAATTTCCACGTGGCATGTTTAAGACCACAAGATTAAAGGGCACTTTGGTGTATTTGACATAACTTTAATTTAGAATCACAAGATTAAAAAGTCAAACTCCGTTTCAAGTCAAACTAGACCATCCTTTTTGAAACGGAGGGAGTAGAGAGTTTGACAAAGTTGTCAAAAGAAGACAAATTGAGTTTGAATATTGGTGAATGAGAGGACATCATAAAGTCACATTATCATTGACTTGACTAGTATCCTCCAATAGGATGAAAAGAATATCAAATTGTTTGGATGATATGGAAGTGATGAATGGACGAAATTTTTGACACTCAGTCAACTGAATATGAATACACATATAGAGAGAGACAACGAGAAGAAGATGATGGACAAAAACCAAATGGCGTGGTATCCTCAGCTCTACTGGAATTGACGATGAAGAGAAGAAGAATAATTGTTAGAATCTGTGCATCCACAACAAGTCAATGGACCAGGTCGCTTGACACACAAAAATGTAATAGCTGTAAGTAAATGCAGTTTAATGACACAAGAAGTTTTACATGGAAACCTCCTTGCTCAAGAGAGTAAAACCACGACCTGTCTCACAAGATTTTCAAAATCGTTTCACTAATCTTCACAAGCAAAAGGAAATAGGTTACACAAAATGTGAGAAAAAGTTTTTAATCTCACTATCAAGCAATAGCTCTATTGCTTGATGAGCCTAAGTAGATATTACTCTGCCTTGAGTAGCTCGGTCTTAAGAATAGCAATTTATGCATCCTTACTACTCAACCTCATAATCATCTCTTCGACATCATGCTTCAGTTGATCCTGGTCTTCAACAAGTTGAGCCACTTTGCTCTTAGGATTTCCCTTCCCTTATACGCATTCACATTCAACCAAAGAGACTCAGAGAAAGATTGCTTCACAGTACCAACTTTTCCAACACCAAGCGGAATGTTAAAGTGTTTGAATACTTTAGTTAAAAAGTATCCATAACCCATACCATGCTTTCCTTTCCGCTCAATGACAGTTTTGTACATGTGTTCGAGCATAAGTCTTGGTAGATCCAGAGACTCAAATTTGCACACCGACTCCATGATAAACAAATGGGCAGAAGTTGTTGATGTCCTCTTTTCATTTCTTGGAAGGAGGATTTTGTTGACAAACTCAAATACCAACCGGTATTCACTCTTCATCAATTTCTTGAACAGTCCAGCACATCGGGTAGTAGGAAGCTTAGAACAAATCTTTACAAAATCCATCGAACAAGCCTTTCTATCTATGGACCTGATACCTCCTCGAGGTACTCCAAAAATTGTTCCTAGTAGGTCTTCATCAAGATGAACAACAATGTTTTCACTCTAGTATGTATACTACCATCATCCTGAAATGAATATTGTAATAGAATTCACGGACCTCTTCCTCATGAAGAACGGGAGACTTAAAGTCAAATAAATGCATCCATGATTGAATCTTTACAATATTATGAAGAGAGTCCGTTCCAGGTTTATTAGCAATGTTAATGTCAAACACCCTTCCAGCCGAGACAGTTTGCTTACTCAAATTATCAACAATTTCTCGCTTGTTGGCAAACCCTTCATCCACATGCACCTGAGGACCAGGTCCTTGTTCAGACTTCTTAGTTCATGTTGCAGATGTCTTTATCTTCCTTTTCCCTTTCACTGAAACCTTTGTGGGTTTCGTATTTTCAGACTTCTTTTATACACTTTGTTTAATATTTCCTAAATTTTTCTTACCAGATCCCCCATCAGACTCTCCTCCAGAGACTTCCACAACAGCAGACGAAGGCATTTGGAATTTTTACACTAAAGGTTCTTGCACTTCTATTTCTAGCTGTGGATTTTGCACTGGATTTCATAGCATCAGCCAACATTTCCTTCGAGTCGGATATAGTAAACGATCTTCGTATATAATAACCTTCAACTACCTTTTCCTTTCCCTTTTTAAAGACATTCTCATCTCTGCAACAACCACTGAATAGGACGATTATCACCCTTCGTGTCAGAAGAGTCGGAGGCAGGATATCTCCCAAAATCTGGAGTTTTGTCAAAAACAGGTTGGGTTTCTCTGATTTCGTCATTCAGGGGATTTTCACATTGCTCTAGTCTGGCTTTTTCTCTCATCATAGTGAGACTCTCAATAACCAGTCCTTCACTCGCAACCAAGTAACTATTTTTGACTTATTAATTATTCGGAAAAGGGTCTAAATTACCTTCAAAGTATTGGAAATGGTACAAAATTACCATCCATCCACCTATTGGCTCCAAAATACCCTTCCCACCCACCTATTGGGTCCAAAATACCCTTGTCATCCACCTTTTGGTTCAAAATTAACCACTTATTAACGATTTTATATTTAAACTATTTAAATATATTTTTAAATACGTGGCGCTCAACTATTTGTTATAATTTAACTTATTAGTACAATTTATAAATCAATTCACTACCCATCCATTACTAATTAAACCCTCCAAATTAATAAATCACTCACATTATTAATGCAACAGTAGAAAAGTTACTGCCAATTGAGTGCTTTAAAAAATTTGAGACGAAAATATCTATAGAAGTAAATTATCATACATTCAAGTGTCTAAATAAAAATTACCGATAAACTTAAAAGTCCGACTATGTTCATCTTAATTATTCTTATGTCTCAATTATGTGATGTTACTTCATAGGTAACTTTTTTTCAAAATAATATATTAAAAGTTTTAAAACAAATCATAAATATTTATAAATGATATTTTAAAAAAGTGCATGAATTTTAATTCGGGATGTATTACTTCTTTACCTTTAATCATAAATTTCTAATTCAATCTTGAAAGAGAATCAAATTGAAAGTGTCCTCCTAAATAAGCGGCTCAACATAAATTTAATTGGGGCTTCGATTCGGACTCGAATAATTTTGGATGTCATTTTTATTAATCTATAATTTTATTGTGTTTTAGTAGTGTTTATGACGATTTTGATATTATAGTTGGATTATTAATTGAGTAGGGTTTAGTTAGTAATGAGTGGGTAGTGGGCTGGTTTATAAATAATACAAATAAATTAAATTATAACCAATAGTTGAACATCAAGTATTTTAAAAATATTTAAATAGTTTAAATTTAAAATCATTAAATAAGTGGTCAATTTTGAACTCAAAGGTGGATGACAAGGGATTTTGGAGCCAATAGGTGGATGAAAAGGGCATTTTGGAGCCAATAGGTGGATGAAGGGTAATTTTGTACCATTTTCAATACTTCAAGGGTATTTTAGACCCTTTTCCGTTAATTATTTTCATGGTGTTCTTGACCAACTTTCTGGAATGGCTGTAAAATTTGATGGAGAAATACAGGGACTATGGATTCTTACTACTTTACTAGATTCTTTTGAAACTCTCCGAGTTTCTTTGACTAATTTTGCTTACAATGTTGATGTGACCATGAAATATTCTAAGAGTGGTGTCTTCAATGAAGATAGGTGAGAAGAAGATCACAAGACTCATCTTCTTCTACTTCACAATCCAATGTTTTATTTTTACAGAAGACAGGGGGAAAAGAAAGTTTAGAGGTCAGAATGACAGAGATACAAGTAGAGGAAGTCAACTTCTAGATTCAATAATGTTAAATGTGACTATTGCAACAAGAATGGGCATATAAAAAAAAATTTCAACAACAAGAGTGATATGAAACAACAAAGAAAGAAGGTAATAATGAAAATCGTGTTGTGGTTGTTGCTAACTATGACCTTCTTGTTTCTTGTGATGAAAATGTCGTCAATATTGTTTGTGATAAGTTTAGTTGGTTTGTGGATTCTGGTGATACTTCTCATGTCACGCCCACGAAGGAATTATTTTCTTCTTATACTCCAAGTAATTTTGGGATGTTGAAAATGGGCATAATCATGAGGTTGCAGTTCTTGGTATTGGAACTGTTTGTTTAGAAAATAATAATGGTTCCAAACTAGTTCTAAACAATTTCAAGCATGCTCCAAATATTCGTTTGTGTTTGATTTTGGTGGGATACCTTAATGATGAGGGTTATGTCAATGCCCTTGGTTCTGGCCAGTGGAAGCTTACAAGAGGTTTTATGGTGGTAGCCCGTGGTGACAAGTTGTCTAACTTGTATATTTTTCAGGGGATTGATAATTTAACATAGAAGACTATGTCATATGATGAGAAGGGGATGGATAATTTGGCTGAGAAAAATTTTCTTTCTGGAGTGAAACAAGCAAAGTTGAACAAGTATGTTCATTTCTTAGCTGGCAAAGAGAAAAGAGTTTCTTTTCAGATTCATCCGCCTTCAAGAAAATTTGATTTCCTGGAGTTGGTATATTCTAATTTGTGAGGTCCTTTTAAGGTAATGTCTCATAGTGGTGCACTTTACTTTATGGCTTTTATTGATGATCATTCTCACAAACTCTGAGTATTCTCTTTGAAGTCCAAGGATCAAGTACTTGATGTGTTCAAGAATTTAAGGCCTTAGTTGAGAGACAGACATGCAATAAATTGATATGCATCTGTTCTGATAATGGTGGTAAGTATATTGGTACTTTTGATAGGTATTTCAGAGAGCAGGGTATTCGACATCAGAAAACTCCTCCAAAGACTCCTCAGCTAAATGGTTTAGTGGACAGGATGAACATAACTCTTGCTGAGAAGGTTAGATGTACGCTTAGGTGCTAAGTTGCCTGATTTTATTTTAGCAAAAGAACTTAATACGGGTGTCTATGTCATCAATTTATCTTCTAATGTTGCTTTGAATAGTAATGTTCCTTAAGAGTTTGGTCTGTTAAGAATGTTTCATATTATCATCTTAAAGTTTTTGGGTGTAAAGCGTTCCTGCATTTTCCTAAGGATGAGAGGTAAAAGTTGGGTGTTAAAACTAGGCAACGTATCTTTGTTGAATATGGTCAAGATGAATTCAGCTATAATTTTTTTATCCAATTGAGAAAAAACTTGTTAGAAGTTGTAATGTTGTATTCTTTGAAGACCAGACACTTGAAGATCTTGACAAAGCTGAGAAAGTTAATTCTCATACCAGTGAGAGCCTAGTTGAAGTTGATCATGTTCATATGACTATTCCACCAGGTGAAAATCTTCAAAATGATAAAAATTAAGTTGATATTGAAGATGGCGATCATACTTAGAATGACCAGTATATCGTTGATGCTCCAGTGCAAGATGATGTAGTAGGTCATCAAGAAACTATTATGAATTTTCCAGAGTTCTCTCAGAAGATCTACTAGAGAAAAATATCTTAATCTCGTTATTCTCCCAATGAGTATGTACTCTTGATTGACGGGGGATAACCAGAGAGTCTTGATGAGGCCACAGAATTTGAAGAAAAAGAAATGTGATTTGATGCTATGGAGGATGAAATGAAGTCTCTACATGATAATAATAGCTTTAATTTGGTTATGAAACCTAAAGGTAGAAAAGCTTTGAAAAATAGGTGGCTTTTTAGGGTGAAACATAAAGATGGTGACCCTGTTCCACCGTACAAGTCTAGATTAGTTGTGAAGGGATTTAACAAAAAAAAAAGGAATTGATTTTAATGAGATATCCTCTCCAGTTATGACGATGTCATCCATCCGTGTTGGTTTAGGATAGGCTGCAAGTCTCTACTTGGAGGTTGAACAAACGGATGTTAAAACTGCTTTTCTCCATAATGACTTAGATGAAGAAATTTATATGGAGCATTCGGAAGGATTTGAAGTCAAGGGAAAAGATAATTATGTTTGCAAGTTGAAGAAGAGCTTGTATGTCTTAAAACAAGCTCCCAGACAATGCTACGGAAGTTTAGTTCTGTTATGAGTCTGCATGAGCTTCAAGAAGACTTCTTCAGACCATTGTGTTTTTGTGCAAAAAATCTCTAGTGATGAGTTTATTATCGTTTTGGTTTATGTTGATGTCATGCTTGTTGTTGATCATAATACTTGCATAATTAAAAGTTGAAGAAAGGCTTAATAAGACTTTTTCTATGAAAGACTTGGGACCAGCAAAGCAAATTCTTGGCATGTAGATTGTCCGTGATAGAGATGCCAAGAAATTGTGGTTGTCACATGAGAAGTAAATTCAAAAAGTACTTCGTAGATCTAACATGGACAAAAGCTAAGGTTGTCAATACACCTTTAACTATGCACTTCAAATTGAGTACTAGACATTGTCCTTTCAGTGATGGCGAGAAGGAATATATGAAACAAGTTCCGTATGCTTCAGTTGTTTGTAGTTTAATGTATGCAATGGTGTGTACAAGAACATATAGTTCTCATTCTATTGGTATTGTTAGCCATTTTCTTTCTAACATGGGAAGAGAGCATCAGAATGTTGTAAAGTGGATTATTAGATATTTTTGTGTCAATTCTAGTCTGAGTTTGTTTTTTTGGGATGGGGAAACCTATTCTTTGTTGTTATACTCATACACACATGGCCGGTGATGTTGATACTCGTAAGCCTACTTCAGGATACTTGGTTACTTTTGCAGGGAGAGTTGTATCTTGGCAATCTTGGTTGAGAAATGTGTTGTTTTATCTACTACAGTGGCTAACTTATTGCAGTTGTTGAAGCTTGCAAAGAATTGATCTGTATGAGAAGATTTTCGGGGGAACTTGGATGTGCTCAAGAGAGGTATGTTCTTTATTGCACAATCAAAGGGCTATTCATCTTGGCAAGAATTCTACATTTCATGGTCGGTCCAAACACATTGATGTGAGGTATCATTGGATTCGAGATGTATTGGATTCTAAGTTGCTTGAATTTGAAAAGACCCATACCGATGATAATGGTTCCGACACGATGACTAATGTTTTGCCAAGAGGGAGTTTGAAATATGTTGCATGATGCAGGAATGACGGTTTCCTCCACATAGTTTGTAGGGGGGGGGGGGAATTGTTGGGTTTTGGGCCTTTTTCTTCTCCTATGTGGATAAATAAAAGTCCAAGGTTTTGGGTCTTCCATCCTTTCCTTTATGGATAAATTTATCCCAAATCTGACTAGCCAACTTAGCCCATAAGCCCAATAATATGTTGCATACGTAAGACTTTCTTTTAGGTCTTATTTAAAAAGAATCATAAGAGTTTGGGAGAAACAATATAGAGAGAAAGTGCAGATTTTCGCATAAGCCCTAGAAGCCAAATTCAAATCGTGAGTGCCCCTTCGTTTCTTGTCCAGTTGAGATGATTCTTAAATGGCTTGTTCCTTTCAACTTATTCTTTGATTGGGAACTAAGAGAGGGTGATTTGGAGTCCTCTAGCTCCAGATTTTTTCTCATGAGCAGTAGCTTTACTTTGGTGTTTTTGCTTCTCTTATTTCTCTAGTTTTTGATGTTATCTTGTACTTGTGTTGGTCATTGTTTAGAACTTTGTTGGTGGACTTTTTGGAGAAAACTTTTGTAACTCTTGGTGATTATATTGGATCTTTGTCCTTGAGGTTTTTACTCTTCACACCGAAGAGGTTTACCACGTTAAACTTTGGTGTCTCGTGTGTTAAATTTATTTTTTGCTTGGTTGATTAGCTTGTTTCCCAAACTATTTAATTGTGGCATTTTTTGTCTTCTCTTGGTTTAAATAGAAGGAAAAGGTTTGACTTGAGTTTTCTTCTGTTATCGCCTGTCGTGCACATTTTTTTTTGTTCTTGCCTTTCCTAACAAATTGACATCTCGTGATATAATTTCAGTAATAAGTCCATCTTGAAATTCTTCAATAAACACATATTCTTTGGAGTGTTCTGAATATCTTATAAAGATACATTTCTTTCCTTTTTGTACTTATTTATCAAACTAATCAAAATGAACTTTAATATATGTAACACAAGGATTATTAAAGACACCTTGTTCAATGTATAGGTTGCAGTCAATAATGCAGCTCCCCCAAAAGCGATAGGCAAATTTGGTTGAGCCATCATTGATCTTGTCATGTCTAATAATGTTGTATTCCTTTTTTCAGCTACATCATTTTTTAAGGTGTATAAGTAGTAGCTAACTGATAACACCCTTTTTCAGAACATGATTATTCAAATTGTTTTGATAAATATTCACGTCATCCGTGAATCTTAAAGCTTTAATATTTTTATCTAATTGATTTTTAACTTCATTCATATATCTGTTAAAGTACTCAAGTTCTTCAACTTTATGAGAAATCAAATAGACAGAACCAAATCACATTAAATTTTCATTAAATATGATGAAATATGTAGCACCAAAATTTGCCTCACATTCATTGGACCATAAGTATCAGAATTAATCAATTAAAGCGAAACTCGACTCTTTTAGCCTTCCCAAATGATTTACATGTAATCTTTCCAGCAAGACAATTTTCACAAGTTCACATATTAATTTTGGTGATAGGAACTCTCCTTTATATTTACTCTTTCCCATAAAAAGTACTATTATCTAACAAAAAAATGCTCCATAAAGTTCCACCCAAACATACACTTGCTCCATAAAGTTCCACACAATCATACACTTCTTCATAAGAAAGATTGAAATGGAAAAAAAAAATTAAGAAATCATTCTTTTCCTTTATTTTATAATATAAATTCATCCAAATATATATTATTTCTCTTTTAAAAAAATAAATATAATTATTAAGAAGAACTGCTTATTATTCTCCGATAAAAAGAATCAATCAAGGACCAAGAACAAAGAAAAAATACAAATCAGTTTCTCCAAAATAAAATGTGAGGAGAAATGAAAAGATGTTTCAAATCTATAACTAGATCTGTATATCTTTATAATAGTTGAGCAAAAGATTTTCTATTATTTTCTTTAATAATCATTTTACACTGAGTTTGTTATATATATTGTTAACAAGTATTTATAATGATAAAAGTCAAGAAACGATATTTATATGAAGAGAGATGAGTCATGGATCTCATACCAATAATGTTAGATACATGGAGCAAAATTGACGAGTTGATTTGCTGCGCAAGTTATTTATTTTGCTACTTTAACAGGATTGCTCCAAAGTCTCTCTTTGAATCACTAGGAAATAAAGTTTGATTCATAAACTAAATGTATATTTGTTCTTCACACCTTTTACCAACATGATAATGGTTCCCCCTCGGAGATAATTAGTACAGACAAACTCTTAAATTGGATCGAATCAAATCGGTCCTCATGGGTGATCATGATCCAAAACTTACATTTTAGAATATTAAAATTTTTAAGGTTTTGAGTTAGATGTTGTCCACGTCAGATGACAAATATTAGATTGCATGCATTTGGAAACTACAAATTACATGTGTCATATATTGATCCAATTATCAAGTCATCAATATGTATTCTCCTTTTCTCTAACTCTCTGGACTCTTATTATACAGGTTTCAATAACTTCTTCATTCTTCTGTTATACAAGAGTACTGAAAACCACCTACGTACACTAATAAAGTTAGAGATAAGTAGCGGTTACATCTTATCCTTATCAGACGCCACTTGTGGAAATACAGTAGGTATGTTGTAGTTATTGTTGTCACAAAAGAATATCGTGGTCTACTCCATTGGATTGTAGCTTTTACTTTAAAATAGTTTTAACCTAACAAAATAAACCAATATGTTAAGGAAAAATTATCTACCTTTGACGCTAATCAATATTGAACTAGTACCTCTCTAATTGGGAATTGGGACAATGGAAAGGGTTGTAGATGTAAATAGATTTTGTTTTTTTAGAAATAAAACTTCTTAGTATCCTTGCATAGTTCTCTATTATAGCCCTAGCTGAATGGTTTGATTTTTCAACGAAAGATGGGTTTGAAAACAGGTACCAGGAGTTGTTTATAAAATGCTCACTTCTTAGAAAATAAATATATATAGAGAACTTATAGTTCGTTGCCAAAGTTGCTTGGACTTTTAAGTTCCGGTGTCGCATCCATGTCGATATGATATGGGTGTGGGATCCATTCTTGATCTAGCTAAAACATTTTGGCTGTTTTTACCAAAATCAAAGGAAAATTTAGGAGAGATTGAATGATTTTGTAAACAAAACAAATATCAAGGTGAAATCGAAGAAATTGAAATGCCTTGTATATAAAAAAAAATTGTCGCTCATTTTCCTTTCATATCCTTCTATTCTCCTTTGTATCCATACTTGTTATCAAATTTTACATAATATCTCATGATTTTGGTTTTAGAACTCTTTTATGATGTTGAATTATTTTTAGCTGAATTGTTGCACTCATATCTATACTTAATCCTAATCCACAAATCTTAAAATTGAGATCATGGAGGATCTAATATGTAGATCCATATTCCAGTTTAAACAAGTTAGCTTTTCTTGTATTTGCATAAAATGGGAGAAACATGAACCATGAGAATTCATGTATGTTGATTACTGAACGAAAATGTGTGGGATGGGTCATCTGTGGACGGGTTGAAAATGGATCAACATAAAATGGATAATATCCACCCATATTTTATGTGGGTTGGGTAATAAATGGTTGGGTAAAATACACGTTGACCCATATTTACTCGTATTTTCACGAGTATAGTATTCTACCTTATAATTCAATATGAAGAAAATAGTGAAGTCTTGTTTTGATAAGAAAATGTTGAAAATACTTTATTTAGTTTTATTGTATCATAAAACTAACCCGACATGCAACGTGGGACTCGACATCCAATAACCCTAAAACGCAAAACAACTATTATCTTTCAAATCACGACTCAACCCAGACTCTCGACTTGGGACCTACCTTTCGACCTGAAATCTAACCCTGCCATCCAACTTGAAATCCGACATCTTAATCTAGATTCAACCACAATACTCGAGTAGAACCAACCCCAACACATAATCTTGGAGTCAACTTCAAATTGGGATTCGACCCCAGCATCTGACCACGACCACAACGACGAATCTAAGATCTAAAAATGACACCTCAACTGAGACTCAATCTCACCTTTTAACTCGGGATTTGATTTTGATATGATATTTGAATCGGGACCTAACACCTCAACTGAGACCCGAATTCCAAACCAAAACCCAACATCTTATTGGGACCCAACTTCTGAACCAGAATTTGATCCTAACTCTTAAATCGAGACTTGACTTATGAATTGGGATCCGACCTTGAGACCCGATTTGGGACCCGATTTCCAAACAAAGATTCAACCCCAACACCCTATCTCAATGATTGATTTGGGACCCGATTTCCAAACCAAGATTCAACCCCAAACTCTTGATCCAAGATTCGACCCCGACCTGAGATCTAAATTGGGACCCAACTTTTAAACCAACATCTCATTCTAAATCCCAATTTGAGACCCTACTTCTAAATCAAAGATCTAACCCCGATATTCCATCTAGGTTCAAAATTTTAAACTGGTATTGACCCCGACACTTAACCTCAATAACGGATTCGAGAATCGGACTTGACACCCATTTTGGGACTCAATTTTTGAATCAAGACCCAACTTGGGAACCAACTTCTGAATCGGGACCCTACACTAAATCTCAACGACCAATTCAGGACCCGGACCTAACACCTAATATGGACTTGACCTTGACTCTTGATTTGAAACTAGATTTGGAAAATATTTTCCATACCTCATTTTTCTCATATTTGAGGAAAATAAGTTTATTTGGAAATCATTTTACCCATATTTTATCCATAAATATCCATATTTCTATGGGTTGAATTATGGGTATAAACTCATATATTACCCACGTAAAAAGTCGCTCACATAATCTATCAAAAAGAAAAAGTTACGTGAAATAAAAAATCTACAGTATATTGTGCAATGTAGTTATAGTTCCAATTAATTTTTACTCGTGGCTATAGTTTCGTGAAATTTTGCTATTTGATTTCCTAATTATATAAATCTAGAATTTGTATAATTTGACTCCTGGCTGTATGATTCCATAATTTATATATTTGGTTCATAAATGTATAAATTCAGAATTCGTATATGCTTACTCTAACTATTTGTATTCAACTTATGAAATATTCATAATAAATTGCTACTTCATATATTGACAAGCAAAATATACAGAGAGATTTTTGAAAAAAACAATTTATAAATGTAAAAATACAAAAATTGTATATACTTACCTTATTTGTATATTTGCCAGCGAAATATATAAATGAGCAAGTGAAATATACAAACCGCAAAGGAAGAAAAAAAAAGAAAGATATTTTACCCTTGTTAAATTGCAAGGCTTAAATGCACCTCAATTGACTTGCAAGTGGTTTAACATTTTTCTTATGTATGTGTACGAGTAACTACGTTATCCACCAGTTGGTTAGACCATTTATCTTTAAGGTTTAAGTTTTAGATATTTTGCTTTATTATATTAAATATTTAAAGGTTTAGATTGAAAAACAAGACAACTAATGGAACACTATAATTCTAATTTAAGAACCCAAGAAGCTAAAATTTGTGGGATGCATCCATGAAACAAAGGTCTTACAAAAGAGCTTTGATTTGATAAATCTGCCACTTCAAATTGTTGTATTTTATTGATGTCATCTTTGGCATCAAATAGACAAATTTTAAAATGTACCACAAAGAAGAAAACTAAATACCAAAATAGTAGTGATCTATTTTATACATTGTGTAAGAAAATAAAGTGTAAGTGATATTTTTGTGAGATGAGAAATAAAAAAGAAATTCTTTCTGTTAAGTGTATGGTAGTCATTTTGAGTATTCTACCTCTAACTACACTATGTAAAAGATCTTGTTACAGTGATATTGTCATGACATGTACTCAAGTTATAATGACACGTACTATAACCTATCAGCAAGTAAGTTATTTGTAACTCGAATGACATGTAACAGCCATACAAGGTAGACACAACCATTCATAACAGATACTGTAAGAAATATGGAAGGAAAATAGTATCTTTAGAGAATGCTCAAGTTTATTATAGGAGATGTGTTCTTGGCTGATGTGCAACGAGCCCGTTATGAAGATTTTATACTAGATATTGCTTCAGCTTACGCGGGGTATGAATTTTATCTGCCGGCCTTCGTTGACTTCCGTGGTAGGATTTACCGCTCTGGTGTATTACATTTCCATGAACGTGATATAGCGAGGTCTTTAATTGTATTCTCTAGACGAAAGGCCACTTGAGATGATTACAATCGTCAACTACATCACTATTTATACTACTCAAAATAGAAAAACAAAAAGTCTTTCACAAATAAGTAAATACATGTATCACAATTTACTAGATACATGTACTACGAAATTCTAAAGATACTTCTTGAAAAACTAAGAGACAATTTCGGAAGACTAAACATTGATGCATTAAGTACAACATCCCCCTTAATGCATTTGCCTGATAACTCCAATGCGTTCTCGAAGATAGCAAAATTTTTCTCTAGGAAGTGCTTTGGTGAAGATGTCAGCAAGTTGTTCTCCTGTCTAACAATAATGCAACTGAATTTCGCCTTTCTCTTGTGCTTCTCGGATAAAATGATACTTGATGGAAATATGCTTTGATCTTTCATGGCTGACTGGATTTTCGAAATTGCAATTGTTGATTTGTTATCACAATACAAAACAGTCCCTCTTTTTTGTATTTCACCAATGTCTTCATATATTCTCCTAAGCCGAATAGCTTGAGAAGTAGCCTTGGATGCTGAAACATATTCTGCTTCGGCAGTGGATTGAGCAACAATACTTTAATTTTTTGATAACCAAGAACAAATACTTGATCCAAATAAGAAAGCATAACTAGAAGTACTCTTCATGTCATCTATACTTCCAGCCCAATCACTATCATAATAAACCATTAAATTCAACTCTCCACCAAGTATTATTTTTTTCAATCATCCGAATTTCTTCTTCCATTGATTTCTTCCAAACATCATTTTATTGCTTCTTCATAATTTTTTGGCTCAACACCGGCAAAGTTACATCTTTGATAAATTTCACTCAACATTTTTGTTCCTCTTGGAGGCGGTTCTTCATCATCAGAATCTGGGATTTCTCCCCCTTGAGAGACATCTTTATCTTTCTCATCCTATTCTCTATTTTTTATCCTCCCAATCCCATGTTATTTTTCATCAAAAATGACATCTCTACTAACAACAAGTTTGTTAGTTTTGACATAGAAAAGCATATATCCTTTTGTCACATCACTATAACCAAGAAAGATACATTTTTGACTTTTTTCATACAATTTTGTTTTTTTTCTTAGCGGATACATGAGCATAACAAATACACCCAAAAATTTTAAAATGACTTACAGAAGGTTTAATTCCACTCCAAGCTTCAACTGTTGCTTGTCCTTTAGTGCCTTTGTTGGACACCTGTTAAGGATGTGAACTGCTGTATGCACTGCTTCTGCCCAAAAATATTTTGGCAGCCTTTTCTCATTCATCATAGTTCTGGCCATTTCAACAATTGTTCTATTTCTTCTTTCAGATACACCATTTTGTTGAGGAGTATACCCTGTTGTAAGTTACTTCAGAATACCTTTATTTTTGCTATATTCTTCGAATTATCGACTTGTGAATTCACCTTCTCTATCAGTGCGAATGGTTTTGATGCTGCAACCTTTTTGCTTCACAATAAGGGCTTTAAATTTCTTGAATGTAGCAAATGCTTCTGACTTTTCTCTCAAGAAATAAACCCAAGTCATTCTTGGTAAATCATCATCAAAGATTAGAAAGTACCTTTGATTTCCAAGAGATAGAGTCTTCATTGGTCCACAATTGTCGGTATGAGTTAGCTCCAAAAGTAAACTTGCTCTCCAAGACACCTCTTTTGGAAAAGACTTCCTATGTTGCTTTCCAATTATACAACTTTCACATGGATCCACCTCAGTATGTATCTCAGGAATGCCTTGCACCATGTCCTTTTGCTTGAGAAGTTTCAAACCGTGAATATTCAAGTGACAAAATATTTTGTGCCAAAGCCATGAATCATCTACAATTTTATTTTTAATGCATTGTAATGAAATTTCAAAGGGAAGTTTCTTTTTATCATCTTTACTTCAACAATGACTTGATTTAGCTCAATTTTATCATAAATCCTGCAATTATTATCTCTAACACAAGAGAATAATAATTTTGCATGAGTCGACCAACACTAAACAAATTTTCTTCCAAGTCAGGAACATAAAGAACATCATGAATTTGCTTACCTCTTCCTTTCATGTTGATCCAAATAGTACCTTTACCTTTCGCATCAACTAAGGCTCCATTCCCCATTCTCACTTTAGAGGTGATGCTATTATTAATTGAGAGGAAAACATTTTCATCTCCAGTCATGTGATTACTACACCACTATCAACATACCATTCATTGCTTTTTGTTGAAGCATCAGATTTAGAAGGAAAGAAAAGGTTTTCTTCCCTTTCTTCCTCCTGTTTTTCACAAATATCTGTTTGCTCCTGTTTCTTATGCTAGCAATCCTTTTCGACTTGGCCAAAAAGTTACATTGGGGCTTGCCTTTGTGCCAACATTTTTCTGCGTTGTGATTAGTCTTTTTGCAAACTTTACAAAAAAGACTAAAGTTTTTCTCACCTTTTTCTTCAACCTTCTTGGAAGAACCATCATGATCCTGCTTCTTTTTTGGCTTGTAATTCTTCTTATGTTAATTTTTTGAGAAATTTTGAGAAATCTCATTTGTTTTATATTGGAAGGTCGTCTCTTTGGATTGATCTTCACGAAAAAATCTTCGCTTCTCGTGTGAACGAAATGATCCAACGAGCTCTTTGATGGAAAGCTTAGAAAGATCTTTCATCTCCTCAGTGATAGCAACAATGTACTCATACTTTTCTGTGTCACTAATTAGAATCTTTTCCACTACTTATTGGTCAAAAATTGTATCACCATGATTTCTCATTTCATTAACAATATTCATTACTCTTGTGCAATATTCATCAATTTTTTCAGATTCTATCATCTTTAAATCTTGCAAATCTCTTATAAGAGTTTGAAGATTTACAGTGCGTACCTTTTCATCACCATACACCTCAGTTTCAAGAGAATCCCAAGCTTCCTTTGCAGTCTCACAAGTAGCAATTTTTGTAAAATATGCTCTTGAGACTCCCATTTGGATTTTGCTCAAGGCCTTTGCATCTTGACGATACTTAGCCTCACGACTTGTCATCTCTTCTGATGTAAGATCACCATCGTTGTCTGCTCTTCTAAGCCATTCGCAACAATAGTCCACAAACCTTCAGCTTTCAAATGTATTCTCATTCCTATCTTCTAGTATTCAAAATCAGTTCCATAAAAAAAATGGAGTAAGAACAATTGAAGAATCAACACCTTCATTTGTTTTTGATGCCATATTTTTTTTCTTCACCTAACCCCATATTAAGAACTAAAACCTGCTCTTGATACCAATTTGTAGGAAATATGGAAGGAAAATAGTATCTTTAGAGAATGCTCGAGTTTATTATAAGCTACTTAAGGCCACTTGACATGATTACAATCATCAACTACATCACTATTTATACTACTCAAAATAGAAAACAAAAAGTCTTTCACAAATAACTAAACAAATGTATTACAATTTACTAGATACATGTACTATGAAATTCTAAAGAGACTTCTTGAAAAACTAAGAGACAATTTTGGAAGACTAAACATTGATGCATTAATTTCAACAGATACATGATAAACATTGAAGAAAACAATGGAAGATGGGGATTGAAGCATATATATAAGAGCATCTTAAATCATTGATCTGCCTAGCTATGAGGCCGCCCTCAGAGATTAGGATTTTTATTTAACTCTTCTTAGACATCAAAATCTTACGGAAAAGTTGAATTTTTTTAAATAAAAGTCACAATTCTTTAGAAAAATCTGAACATTTCATAAAAATCACACAATTCACAACTTTTCACCAAAGTCACTGCTCTCCATTTTCCATTCACGCATTTTTAAACCCAACACTTAATTTCAAGACACCAAAATAAGAAAGAATAAAAAAGAAAATTGATTTCAAATGCGGTGCGACATTACTACTCTTGTGTCTCCTAATCCACAACTCATATCTCTGCTGAAATGGTTGAATTCATAACATGTTTTTCTTTAGTAAAACAAAACTTCTATTTTTCCACTATAATTTGTAGGTTTTTTCCGCTATAGGTGAGTCAAATTCAAATACGTTAAATTTCTTATGAAGTGTATTTTATTTCTCGAAGTTTTTTTCCTCCTATTTCATGAAACTTAATTTTTTACCGCAAGTCATAATTGATGCATGTAACTATTGCAACTTCTTTTTGCTATTTAGGTGACTTTTTTGAACTCTGTCAAAAATCCTAGCAAAGATGATTGAAATTGATCTTTTCTTTTGTCCCTTTTTGCAGGCTTCTTCATATGCTTTATGGAAAAATTTATTGTGGGTTTATCTTTGTTTACAACAACCGATATGTTATAACTAATACGGAATCAATGGTGAAGTTAATTAAAAGAACCAAACAGATTGTTCTCTTACTTGTCACATGCCATAGTTAATATATTTTCTAATTATTTTATTTTAGGTACAAACATTTTGTATGTCATTGCATGATCATCCTAAAATATTAGTATAGAGACAACTAATTCACTTTTTTTTATCGCAAGTTGACTAATTTATCTTATTTCTTCCTCTATTCTTTTTAGGCATAATTAGATATCAAAATTTCTTGAAACTATCAAATGCCCAAAATGCACTATAACAAAAATAATATCGGCAATAAATATGCACATTAACGAAGAGTGCTAGAGCCTTTATCAATTATAATTAATTGTCATTAGATTGAATGTCGATGTAGGTTTTAGGGACATTTATAGATGTAAAATCTCATAACTCGAAATAGCTAAGAATAAGCTAAGAAACTAAAAATATTCATTTTGGAAAGAAAAGGAGAAATTTAGAAATTTTTCCAAGTTTAAGAAAGTGAGTTTTGGTCATTTTCAAATGACCAAAACTTATACCTCATGATGAGTTAGAGGTAGTTCTTGATATGTTTGGAAAACCCTTGGAGAGATCTTCCCAACACCGTTGAGTTGTGCATTTTTGATATTGTATGAGAGAGATATGCCTATCAGAAGTTGGATTGTTGAAGCTAGAAAAGTCCAATTCTGAATTTAAGGGCAAACTAGTCTTTTCATCACTTATTTTCTCATTTTAAGGGATTATTAGGGATAAAAATATGACTTAAGTTAGTTTTGGAAAATCAGTTCATGCTTAGGGCTTGGAGAAGAGAGAAAAGAAAAAGAGAATGGAGGAAGTCAAGAATTCGCCAAGAACGTCAAGAACTTCGAGTGGATTTCATCGGGAGTGATCCCTATCAAGGTATGTGAGATCTTTCGTGTTGGGTTAATTCATCCACACACCAATCTTGTTTCAGTTAAGTGGTTTTAGAATTTTTTATATGATTATAACTGAATACTTGATGAATCTTGTCGAATCCATATTTGGTTGAGTTGTTTGAATGCCCATTGATTATGATTAATAGTTTTCGATGTTGTTTCCGAGTTAGATCTGTTGGGTATTGAAGGTATTGATGATCTAAAGGGTTTGGACATAGAACTATGGAGGTTTAACCGATTTAGGATCAAAAATTGAGAGAAGAAAGACGTTGAGGCGCTTCTGGGTAGCATCTGAGGCAGTGCCCCCCATCTGCGCCAGAAGGACTGGGGTGGGGCAGTGCGCCAAAAAGGTTCCTCAGACAAACTAGTCTGACGCGGCGCGCCCCGAATGACTCAGAACATTTTGCCCAGTTTTCTTAATTTCATCCTTTTAAGACCTTCTAAATTACCTTAACACCTCCCAATGATTCTAATTACTTCAAATGATATCTAAACACCTAGAAATTACTAAAGAACACAAATCATAATCTTGAATCCACAATCTAATTTATGGGAAGTTAAGGTCAAAGTCAAGAAGTTAAGAGTCAAGTCTAGAGTTAAAAAGTAAGTCAAAGCAAAGTTATTAAAGATTTTCAAGAGTCCTTATTAAACGTTTTAAACTTCATTTTAAGGCTCAAGTTTCAAGTTAAAGGGAAAAGTAAAAGTTGAAGTCTTTTCTTCAAAGAAATATAAGGGAACTAAGTATTCCCTAAGAGTTGATTAAGACTCAAGTTTTCAAGTTAAGCAAAGATTAATGAGTTGAGTTCATTTCCAAAATCTATAAGGGAACTAAGTATTCCCTAAAGGTTTATAAATGTTTTCACATTTGAGTTAAGAGGAAAAAAAGATTTCCAAAAGAGTTTTGAATAAGAAAATGAAACATTGATTCCAAGAGAGTTTTGTAAAGCTAAACTGTTGAGGAAATTATCTCAACCCAATGAAAGGAAGTTGTTTTCAAAAGCATGAGCTAAAGTATATTTTGGGAGTAGTATTGAGCACCAATGTGGTGATGAGAGTTCATATTAACTCAAGTCTCCATTTAAACCATGTAGTCATCATGGGTATTAGTGGATCATACTTTTAAGATGATCACGTAAGTTAAGCTAGTGGATCCACCAACTTAAGGAGTTCTATGCAACGGCAAAGTATAGGACAGTTTTGGCAGCATGGGAAAGATGTTGTATCATCACTTAGGCTCATAGTGGTGGTTGTCGATTAGAGAATCGCCCACAAAAACTATATTACTTTCATACATAAGTAAACTTTAGTTTGTTATTGCATTTTCTTTGTCGAACTAAGTGTTTACATTTGTATATATATTGCATATGTCTATTTGATTTATATTGAGTTAAGTTCATGAGTGAGAAGAGACAAGGTAGGTGTTTCTTCTTATTCTTTTCCAGTTTAAGTTTAAGATCATAATGTAGACGCATGTAACTAGGATCAGCATCATCCAATCGTTGTTGATCCAGTAGAGCACTCGAAGTTAGTGATGAGCCTCCTTGTATTCTGTAGGAAACATATTTACAGTTTTTGATCTTTACATTTATAGAATGTTGTGAAGTTTGTCCTAACATTCATCTTAATATTATATAGGCTTCATAGACAGATAGTCAATCAGATAGTTCAGTTTTGAGTCTCTCTTTATTTGCATTTCAGATATTTTATTATGAGAATTAAGTGTCATTTTTTCCAAGACATTTTTTTAAGTTATCTTTGTGAGAATGTTTCTTGTGTTATATTGAGTTAAGTCTTCCGCTGAGTTAAGTAAGTTAGGCGAAGGGTTCACTCAAGACAACAATGGTCATTGGGTGTCAGCCACGTCCAAGGTATAGGCTCGGGGTGTGAAAAACTTGGTATCAAAGCACAGAGTTCAAGAGTCCTAGGGAGTCTAGGAAGTCGTGTCTGTAGAGTCCTAGTCATAGGTGTGAAGCGCACCACATCTATGTTTAGGATGCTGCAACATTTAGGAATTTCTCACTTCCTTCATATTTCTTTTCGTGCGTTAGAGTTTATCCTTAAAAATTTTCTCTCTAATTCGTGCTTGCGTGTGTTTCAGATCATCATGCATCCACTAAGAGCAGTACCTAATGCCAGCAGTACCTAATGCCAGAGGTGCCTAATGCACTAAATGTGCAACCTCAAGGATAAGTCCCAAATGCTGAGTTCTATGAGACTATCCGGATGTTAAGCCAAGGTTTACTAACCAATTCGGGCAACAGAGAGGATCTTGAAAAGAAAAGGCTGAACCTCGAGGATTCATGAATTCCTGAGAATGAATCCTCCCAGTTTCACCGGTTCAAGCACTACTGAGGATCCAGAAAACTTTGTGGAAGAGTTAAAGAATATTTTTAATCTGATGCATCTTGTTGATGTTGAAAGAGTCGATCTAGCTGCATACCAACTGTACAATTTGGCTAGTACTTGGTTCAATCAGTGGAAGGAGGGAATAGATGAGGATGCACCACGTCCGAGTTGGGCTTGCTTTGAAGAAACTTTCTTGGGACATTTTTTTCTCGAGAACTGAAAGAGGCAAAGGTACGGGAGTTCCATACACTGAAACAGGACACTTTAATTGTGCATGAATATTGGTTGAAGTTTACCCAATTGTCCCCCTATGATCCTGAGATGTTTAAGGATATGAGAAGAATAATGAGCTTATTTGTCACTGGCTTTGGTCGTTCTTCAAGAATTGAGGGTCGGGAAGCTATGCTTATTTGGGACATGGACATTTCAAGGTTAATGGTTTATATACAACATATTGAAGAGGAGAAGCTGAGGGACATAGAAGAGTATAGGAATAATAAAGCTAAGACTAGGAATGAGTCTGGGCAACAGAAGGGTGGTTCGAATCGTCCAGAGTTTTAGAAAGAAAAGGGGCCTACACCATCACCTGCTAGTTCTTCTACACCAAGAAACAAAGGTGAGCATCATGGCCAAAATTCGCAGAACTCCAGAGATAGAACAACAAAGTCTCAAAGAAGTGTGGCACATGGAATAAGTTGGGCTAAAGCATGTGCTAAGTGTGGTATAACTCACCCAGGTAAGTGTCGTGATGGTCAGACAGGTTGCTTCAAGTGTGGTCAAGAGGGTCACTTCATAAGAGAATGCTCTAAGAACAGACTGGGTAGTGGATATCCGGGCAACATGCCCAATCCTCATCAGTTGCTCTACCACATAGGGTTGAACCTAGAGGAGCCATTTCTAGTATTAGTGGAGGGGAAAACCGTCTCTATGTAATCACTAGCCTCCAAGAACAGGAGAAATCTCCAAATTTTTTCAATGGTATGATCAAAGTCTTTGCTTTTGATGTTTATGCTTTGATAGACGTAGGAGCAAGTTTATATTTTGTAACTCCTATTATTTCAAATCAGTTTGAGATTCTCCCTGAGAATCTTTGTGGACCTTTCTTTGTTTCTACCCCTATTGGAGATTCTATTCTAGCGGAAAAAGTCTATAGTGATTCTCCTATTTCTATCAATCACAAGAACACCATGGCTGACTTAGTGGAGTTAGACATGGTAGATTTTGATGTCATTCTAGGTATTGACTGGCTTCATGCATGTTATGCATCAATAGATTGTAGAACTCGACTTGTCAAGTTTTAGATTCCTAAATGAGCCAGTCATAGAGTGGGGTAGTAGTTCAGCAGTGCCTAAGGGTCGATTCATTTCATACCTTAAGGCGAGAAAGTTTGTATCAAAGCGATGTATCTATCACTTAGTACGAGTAAATGACTCAAACGCTGAGGTACCTTCTCTTCAGTTAGTTACTATAGTAAAGTAGTTTCCAGATATCTTTCCTAATGATCTACCCGGAGTTTCTCCTGAGATAGAAATAGCCTTCGGCATAGACATCATTCCAGATACTCGTCTTATCTCTATTCTTCCATAAACAATGGCACCATAAGAGATGGTTCCCTTAGAATGTGTATAGACTACCGTCAGTTGAATAAGGTTAGCATTAAGAAATAAGTATCATCTTCCAAGGATAGATGATCTTTTCGATCAACTTTAGGGTGTCACCTATTTCTCAAAAATTGACCTCAGATCTGGGTACCATCAGTTAAAGGTTTGTGAATGCAACATTCAAGAGACAAATTTTAGAACTATGAGCATTATGAGTTTTTGGTCTTGTCTTTGGATTGACCAATGCACCGTCGACTCTTCAAGCCTTATTTAGACATGTTTGTTATCTTCTTTATTGATGACATACTAATCTATTAAAGGAATGAAGAAGATCATGCTAGTCATCTCAGAATAGTCCTTCCGACTTCAAAAGATAAGGAGTTGTATGTCAAGTTCTATAAGTGTGAGTTTTGGCTTAAGTCTGTGGAATTCTTGGGCCACATAGTTTTCGATGATGGGATTAGAGTTGATAACAAAAAGATATAAGAAGTTTAGAGTTGGACTAGACATAAAGAGTTTCTTGCGTTTGGATGGCTACTATAGAAGGTTTGTTGAGGGGTTTTCTTCTATCTCATCTCCTTTGACCAAGTTGACTTAGACGACAGTTAAATTTCAATAGTCTGAAGCTTGTAAGAGAATCTTTCAGGATTGAAAAAGAGGTTGACTGCTGCCCCAATTTTGACCTTACCAGAAGGTACTCAAAGTTTTGTAGTGTATTGTGATGCATCAAGAGTTGGTTTGGATTGTGTGCTAATGCAGAATGGTAAGGTTATAAATTATGCCTCCAGACAGTTGAAGGTTCATGAGACGAATTACCCAACCCATGACTTAAAGTAGGGTGTTGTAGTTTTTGCCTTAAAGATATGGCGTCACTACTTATATGGCGTTCATGTTGATATATTCATTGATCACAAGAGCCTACAATATGTGTTCACCTGAAAGAGTTAAATCTCATACAGAGAATGTGGTTAGAATTACTCAAGGATTATGACATGAGTATTCTTTACCACCTAGGTAAGGCTAATATGGTTGTTGATTCTTTAAGCAGGTTAACCATGGGGAGTACCGCCCATGTTGAGGAATAAAGAGGGAGTTATTCAAAGATGTGCACAGACTTGCACATCTGGGAGTCAAACTTGTGGATTCCACAAAAGGAGAAATAGTGGAGACCAATAGGGCTGAATCATCACTAGCGTCAGAGGTGAAAGAAAAGCAAGACCAAGACCCTATTTTGCTTGATTTAAAGTCAAAGGTTCATAAGTAAAGGGTATTATATTTTGAACAAGGGGGAGATGGTGTACAGAAGTATCAAGGTAGGTTTTGTGTACCTAGGGTGGATGGACTCCAAGAGAGGATCATGGAGGAGGCTCATAGTTCCAGATATTCCATTCATCCGAGTTCCACAAAGATGTACTGCGATTTGAAAGAGGTATATTAGTGGGAAGGTATGAAGAAGGACATGGCTGAGTTTATTGCCAAGTGCCCGAATTGCCAGCAAGTGAAAGTAGAACACCAAAGGCTTGGAGGTTTGGCCCAGAATATATAACTTCCAAAATATAAGTGGGATATGATTAATATGGACTTCATCACCTGCTTTCCAAGGTCTCGCAGACAACATAATTCATTTTTGGTGATTGTTGATAATGACAAAGTTATCCTACTTCTTGCTGGTAAAGACCACCCATTTGGCAGAGGATTATGAAAACTTATACATTCAGAAGGTGGTAAGACTTCATGGAGTCCTAGTTTTGATCATTTCAGATAGAGGTGCATAATTTACTGCTCAGTTTTGGAAGTTTTTCCAGAAAGTTTTGGGTTCAAAGGTGAACTTAAGCATTACTTTTCATCCTCAGACGGATGGTCAAGCAGAGCGTACTATCCTGACCTTAGAAGATATATTGAGGTCATGTGTGATTGATTTCAAGGGTAATTAGGATGATCACCTACCTCTCATTCTGTTCGCTGACAACAACAGTTACCATTGATAATCCAAATGGCTTCATATGAAGCTCTTTATGGGAGAAGATGCAAATCTCCTATTGGGTGGTTCGAGGTTGGCGAAGCAGGTTGATAGGACAAGATCTAGTTCACCAAGCCATGGAGAATGTGAAAGTGATCGAAAAGAGGTTGAAAATAGCACAGAGTTTGAAGTTGATGATTGGGTATATCTGAAAGTTTCACCTATGAAGGATGTTATGAGGTTTGGTAAAAAGGGGAAACTTAGTCCCCGGTATATTGGTCCATATAGGATATCCAAGAGAATTGGCAATGTGGATTATGTGTTTGATCTACCACAAGAGTTAGCAGTGGTTCATCCGGTATTTCATGTATCCATGTTGAAAAAGTTCATGAGGATGATTTATTGATTGTATCAACAGAAAATGTTGGGATTAAGGATAGCTTGTCCTATGAAGAGATTCTGGTTCATATTTTAGATCGTCAAGTTCGCAAGTTGAGAACAAAGGAGGTACCACCGGTCAAGGTCCTTTAGAAGAACCAAATTGTTGAAGAAGCGACTTGGGAATCTGCAGAGGATATGAAGAAGAGATATCCACATCTCTTTGAATCTGGAAAGAATGCAAATCAAGCTACTAATTCTCTTCTTTGTACTTTATAAACTATGAGTAAGCATGTTATTACTTGATTTTGATTATTGAGTGTTAAACTTGAGGTTACTATTCTTAGCTTAGTGAAAGAAATCTCATTCGAGGACGAATGTTTCCAAGAGGAGATATTGTAACATCTCATAACTCGAAATAGCTAAGAAACTAAAAATATTTGTTTTGGAAAGAAAAGAAGAAATCTGGAAATTTTTCTTAAGTTTAAGAAAGTGAGTTTTGGTCATTTTAATATGGTCATAACTTCTAGTTGAGGATGAGTTAGAGGTAATTCTTCATATGGTTGGAAATCCCTTGTATATATCTTTCCAACGCAGGCGTATTTTTGCATTTTTGATCGTATGAGGGAAATATGTCTATCGGAAGTTGATGTTATTAAAGTGGGGAAAGTCCAATTTCAGATTTAAGGAAGGGCACACAAGTCTTTTCAGGACATATTTTCCTATTTCATTTTAAGGGTTTATTAGGGGTAAAAATAAGCCTCAAGTCATTTTTGGAAAATCAATTCACGCTTAGGGATCGAAAAAGAGAGAAAAGAAGAACCAAGAACATCAAGAAATTCAAGTGGATTTCGTCGAGGGTGATCCTTATAAAGGTATGTGATATCTTTAGTGTTGGGTTAATTCGTCCATACACCAATCTTATTTCAGTTCAATAGTTATAGAATTCTTTACATGATTAGAAGCGAATTCTTGATAAATCTTATTTAATCCATATTTGGTTGAGTTGTTTGAATGCCCATTGATAATGATTCCTAGTTTCCTATGTTGTTTTCACGTTAGATCTGTTGGGTATTGAAGGTATTGATGATCGTAAGGGTTTGGGGATAGAATGGAGCTTGAGGCAATTTACGATCATAAATCAAGAGAACAAAGACGTTCAGGCGGTTCTGGGTAGCACCTGGCACGGTACGCCCTATCTATGCTAGAAGGCCAGCGGTCGTGCGCCAGAAATGTGCCTCAAACCAACTGGTCTGGTGCAGTACGCCCCGAACGTGCCCGTATCGACGTCTTTTGCCCCGTTTTTGTAGTTTCATCCTTTTAAGCCCTTCCAAGGTACCTAAACACCTCACAATGATTCTAGTTACTTTAAATGATTTCTAAACTCCTAGAAATCACTAAAGAACACAAATCATAACCTTGAATCCATAATCATATTTAAGGGAAGTTAAGGTCAAAGTCAAGAAGTTAAGAGTCAAGTCTAGAGATGAGAATTAAGTCAAAGCAAAGTTCTTAATGATTTTCAATGAGTCCTTCTTAAACGTTTTTAACTTCGTTTTAAGGCTCAAGTTTCAAGTTAAAGTGAAGAGTAAAAGTTTAAGTCTTTTCTTCAAAAAGATATGAGGGAACTAAGTATTCCCTAAGAGTTGATTAAGACTCAAGTTTTCAAGTTAAGCAAAGAGTAATGAGTTGATTTCATTTCTAAAAAGCTATAAGGGAACTAAGTATTCCCTAAAAGTTTATAAATATTTTCACATTTAAGCTAAGAGGAAACAATGATTTCCATAAGAGTTTTAAACAAGAAAATGGAACATTGATTCCAAGATAGCTTTTCAAAGCTTAAGTGTCGAGGAAATTATCTCAACCCGAAGAAAGGAAATTGTTTTAAAAAGCATGACCTAAAGGAAGTTGAGCACCGATGTAGGCATAAGAGTTCATATTAACTCACGTCTCCATGTAAACCACGTAGCTTTCATGGGTATTAATGGGTCACACTGTTTAGATGATCACGTAAGTTAAGCTAGTGGATCCACTAACTTAAGGAGTTCTATGCAACGTCAAAGTAGGACAGTTCTGGCGGCGTGGGCAAGACGTTGTATCACCACTTAAGCTCATAGTGGTGGTTTTCTGTCACGCCCTGATCTACACCTGAGACGCGGACATGGAATCTAGGACCACAAGTGATCCCAAGCTAACCCTACTAGCATAATCACGGGCATACTAAAGATAATAAATTGAATGCAGAAGCTAAATCATAACTTAAACTTAAAAGATGGGGAATACCCATATACTATAACTGATATACTGATGAGTTTAATACAAAGAAGTTATTAACTCAATACTACACTGAAACTAACTATGTCTGAAAATAGCCTCTAAACTGGACTAGAAATACTGGGAATAAAACTGAAACTAAAGGAATAAATACTTAAAAGAAACTCATGACTATTGTCCTCAGAGAATGAGGACTCACCACTAAATCTACTGAACTGGAGATCGAGAATCGAACTATGCGTGATTTGGATGTTGGGAACCTGAACCTACATCATGAGAAGATGTAGAGCACGTATGCGCCAGTACTTGAAAGGTAATGAGCATGTAGGACAGAATAAGGCTGAAATAAAACATAACTGAACAAGAACAAAATCAAGTATAATAATATGAATAGGAAATACTAAATCTCTGAGCTAACTGGATGCAATGACAAATTTATGCATGCTGAAACTGAATACTGAGTATATTTGAGGCATGTATATCTAATATGAAATATCTGACCTAGCATGTGTAATTCAATAATTAAAGAAATACATAACTGGAGTTCTAAAATTCATGCAATAATTTGAGTAATAACATGGAAATCTAATTTGCAACATATAACTAATTAATTCATGAAGTTCTGTTGAAGTTCTAGAAATCCTAGGTCTAATCATGATATGGGAATCAAGAATCTGACTGAAAACTAGGGACCCAAAGGGTGAAAGGAACACACTAGTGAAATCTCACATACCTGGTGATGAAATTCATGGAGAAACACTTAGATTTCGAGACTGAAACTGCTAGAAGCTTGTTGTGTTCTTGAACTAGGGTTCTTGACTTTTTATTCCTTCCTTGCTTCTAATTTTCTAAGTTTTGATTAATGATTTGACTTAGGTAAGTTTTAGTTATGTTTCTAGGCATTAAACTGACTAAAATCTGATGATTTTGGGTCAAAATGACTTATCTTAAGGTTTAAACGAAGTGGGAAAAGACCAAAAGACCCCTAAGTTAGTTGCTGTCAGACCAAATGACGACCTAGACTGATGATCCATCGTTCAACCGATGGTTCGTCGTTTAGGTCCGTAGGTTGGGCCTGTTCGATAAGCCTTTACTAAACATAACTTTTTACTCGAAGGGCTGATTTTAGCAAAGTCGGTGGTTATGGAAAGCTAATTCAATTATCTATCTGTGGGTATGTCATAGGTCACCTAATTCATTTTATGCTAATAGTTATGATCAATTGAAGTTTACCCAACTGCATTCCCCCCCCTAACTCTCTGTTAATTTCCACCTACATTCCGTAGGGTCGATCTACGGACCGTGTTGGTCAATCGTGGTTCTTTTCAAAAAGTGAGTGAATGGGGTGTCAATCGATGGATACAAATTACGAACCGAAATCTGACCTACAGACCGTAGGTCCGTCCGTCGTTCGACACTTAGTCAAATTTTCCTTGGCTGAGATTTTGGGGGTTTCTGACTTTATCAACGAATATGCAGGACGGACAGTGGGTCAAGCTACGGTCCATCGATGGAAATCGTCGACTCCACCTGCGGATTTTCTGAAAAGCTGATTTTAGGTCTATTTTGGATACAAGGTGTTACATTGTCAATTAAAGAATCTCCAAGAGAAAATATATTACTTTCATATATAAGTAAAGCTGAATTTGTTATTGCTTTTTCTTTAGGGAACTAAGTGTTTACATTGTTTTTACAAGCTTATATATGCATATTGCATATGTCTACTTGCTTTAATTGAGTTAAGTTCATGAGTTGAGCAGAGCCAAGGTAAGTGTTTCTTCTTACTCTTTTCATGTTTATTTTCGTTAGCATTCCAACTAGCATACTCGTACATTCAATGTACTGATGTCAGTTGTCCTGCATCGTATCATGATGCAAACGCAGGTAGCCTGGATCAGCATCATCCAGCACCTCGTTGATCTAGCAAAGCACTCGAAGTCAGTGATGAGCCTCCTTTCATTCTAGAGGACACATATTTACTGTTTTCAGTCTTTTCATTTATATAATATTGTGGGGTTTGTCCCAACAGTCACCTTAGTATTATATAGGCTTCATAGACAGATAGTCAGTCAGATAGTTCAGTTTTGAGTCTCTCTTTATATGCATTTCAGATATTTTATTCTGACACTTAAGTGTCATTTTCGCCAAGACATTTATTTAAGTTATGTTTGTGGGAATATTTCTTGCATTATATTGATTTAAGTCTTCCGCTGAGTTAAGTGATTCAGGCCAAGGGTTTGCTCAAGGCCAACAATGGTCTTCGGGTGTCGTCCACGTTCAGGGTGTAGGCTTGGGGCGTGACAATAGAGTACTATTTTTCTCTTAAAATATATAATTAGTTGCAATTAATCTATTAATTACCGTTAAAGATTATTTATGTATAGTGATAACTCTTTCTTTGACTTATTTCAATTAAATTTGTGAACTACAGACTTAGATTCAGCCCGTCAGACTATAACTTTGAAAATAATGTTATGCAACTTATCTTTTTCTTCTTGATTTTTAGGAAAGTAATGTCGTCTTCATTATTATTTTGGATATTTGTGATTACAAGTGCTCCCAAAATTATGTTGTGAGATATTGATATGTTATGTATCAAAATTTTAATTTAGAGTATTCAGTTGTGAACAGTCCCAGTTAGATGCTACATATTGGTTGATCGTTGTATTAGTTCTTTGTAATTGTATATTATAACCATAACAATCAATATGGTTCAATTCCAATTAAGTTGGGGCAGGTGATATGACACTTAAGCAATAACAATGATTGTTCATAGATAATGAGGAAATTAATTTTTATTATGTAAAAATTTTAGGGTCATTGCTGACATATGCATGACAAAACATACTATAATAAACAAGAGAGATTGATGGAGATGTTGTTCCTTATAACTTTGTCGAATTTAGAAAATTTTGTTACTTCTGACCAACTATTTCTATGTAGATTTTCTTAGACTTCTTTCTTACACCCATGACTCGTAAGTTTAGTGCAACAAAACGAATAAAAGAATATATCAGAGATGTTCGCCTTTGTTTGGAATGAAGATGGATGAACAGGCACTTGAGCCTGGAACTGATGAAATTCGGGGAAAACATGGAAGCGGTCACTATACTGGGGGGGGCAAGACATGACCGCGACTTAAGAAAAAAGTACCCTTGAAAAGACTAAAGGAACGGGGGAATGACTACCTGTAATAAAGCACAGGCTAATACGAGCCGACCAGAAGAAGCAAGGCTTAGATTACCAGATCCTGGACACAATCTTCCTAGAGATGGAGAGCCACTTGACTGTAAGGAAAGGAGATTTCAGAGGAATACTTTTTATTAAAATAAAATGTTCTTGACAATGTAGTGTATGTATTAAAAATACAAATATTACCGAATGATCGTATGTGATCTTAGTAAAATAGTTCAATCTATAGGGAACCACGGATAATTTACCTATTAGAGTATATAATTATTCTATTTAACTGTGTATAAAAATAGATTCAAAAACAACACATATTTGGAATCAGTTATTACTCCCAAAGTGATATTCTTTTGGAGCAAACTAAAAAAATAAAATGTGTCAAATAATTAAAATAAAGTATATTATTTGTATACATTATTTCGTAAATACAAGTCATATTCAAGCAATGAGCATAAACTAAACTTGTTCAAAGGGAAAAACAGTATTATCTTATGTTGGGCAAAACTCAACAAATAAGATAGTTATAGCTTTTTGTGTAGTCTAAAAGAAGAGGTGTAAGAATAAAATGATAAAGAAATTTTACAGTGTGGTGACTTTTATTAAGTGCAAAGAATATGAAAACAGTATAGCATATTTAACTGATTGAAGTTCAAAAGACCAAATATATAAATATTTTTATATGAAAAGTTTGATATTGTACCTGGTAATTTTAAAAGGTTTGGACACTAATATTCTAAATTAATTGTTGCAGATAGAAATACCCTTGGTGTTATGAAACTAATATTCAATTGATAGAAGATAAACAATTTAGTTTCTAAAAATAAAAGTTATTAGAAGAATATTGCTAATTAAGTAATTAGGACAAAGTGGTTGTTTCTAATATGATTAGGTATATTTATGTAAATCTGCTTTCAACTATGTTGCTTCTCACTTTCAACCAATCCTATAACCTTGTAGTCACATGTACAGAGCTGCTACAAAAAAGTACAAGTCCCAAAAGTGGACCAAAATATATAAATTTTATTATGTCAAAAGCAAAAGACTAGACAAAACTAAACAAAAGCAGACATGTATGATCATGAATGCCATAAGATTACCTTCGTCCCCAAATCCTCCTGAATCCGGCTAGATATCAGTGCTGGTGACTGATGCCTTCGCCTCCATCACGAAAACAAAGGTTGAGTGTAATATGAGTATTAAAATAACAGATACCTAGTAGGCATCATATTTTGACTGAACTTGAAAAGTAAAAGCAATAATGAAAAGCGTAAAGGAAACAATCAAAAACAACGAAATGCAGATAATGATGGATTCCTAACTAAGGAGAGCACGAACTAAGGAAAGAAGGAACACTAGAGTAAGTAGTTACTAAAACCTAATTGGACCACTATAAGCTCATAAGGTACAATCATTCACAATTTAAAATAAACAACCTAAATAGACCCCCATAAAATTGATGGGTACATAAAAGAGCTAAGCTACTACTAGAGGAACTTTAGAACACTTCCAGAACTGTCATGGCCTTCCACAGACTAGAACCGCAAGAAAGGCAACCCAAGAACCCAATAGTATCTCCTTATTAGGCTCAAACCTGACAAAATAGGGGTGTGTCCGGACTTGAAACAACGATAAATAAATATCACACCATGAGGCTACACCCAGGACGTTAACACGGGACTTAGGATCACTAACGGCCCCAAGCTAACCCTGCTAAAATATCATAAGCATACTAAGATAAATGAAATAAGATAATTTTGTGCGGAAGCTTAAAACATGACATAGAATGAAATTATGGGAATACACATTCTAAGTCTGAATATATAAAATTGAGTTTAATGATAATCGAAAAATCAAACTCAAACAAAAAACTAAATCTAAACTATGTTTAATAAAAGCCTCTAAATGACTAGAGATGGTGAAATCTGCCCCATCTAACTCTAGCAAAACTGAAATTGAAAGACTAGAAGTATAAAGATAACATCATCCTCGAAGAATGAAGACTCACCATTGATAGTGTTGAGCTGGAAGTCGTGAACCTACCTATGCGTGATCTGAATGCTGAGGACCTAAACCTACATCACGAGAAGATGTAGCGCAAAGTATGTGTCAGTACTTGAAAGGTACTGAGCATGCATGATAGGATAAGGCTAAATAATATATACATAATTTAACAAAGTAATAAGAACAATGATATAATATGAACTAAATGTAAATACTGAAATATATTGAATACTGAGCTAACTGAATACAACTACCAAGTATAAACATGATGAGATTGAGCACAAAACTATAACTGATAACCTGATCAATACACTAGAATCTAAATGTGGGAGGTAGTATTAACCGACACAAGACCACGAGAGTTATCCGTGGAGTTTGATGTATCGCCCCATCTAAAGGACCCACTATACCTTGCTAAGGGTGTTGACACCCAATTTTGGCCTAACAATTTCCGAAATTCATAATTATTAACTTTATTTATTTAATCGTTCAAAATATATATTTTTTATAATTTTAAATAATTTTATCGATAAATATCCTTATTTGTCAAAAATTTTATGATTTTTTATCAGTTAATCTTAATTACATTTTTTCACAGCCGATTGAATACATTCAAATATTTTTTTTATTTTTTATTTTTATTTTTATTAAATCATTATTATTGCTAAATTCATGTCATTAGTCACGTTTATCATATATATAAATTTATATTCATTTTATACGTTATATTTGCTCATATTCATTTTTATATTTTACACAATCTAAAATATCATTTAAATATTAAGGGTGAATTTTGCATACGCAGATTGATCAATAATTTTGGGCCACAATTACGAGCCCGTAATTTCAGCCCATTGAATAACAATTCACTATTTAAGAAACAATTAGGTCAAAAGCTAAGGGTGGTAAAAGAAAATTAGAGTTGATGTGTAATTTTTAGATTGAGATTGAGTAAGAGTATATTATTCTCTTTTTGAGCCGCCAAGGTCTCACCAACAACAACAAAGCTTCACCACCAAAGCTGCCAACAAATAACTCCATCTCCTCAACCCTTCCAACCCATTTTCCGGCAGCGACCAAACAGCCACCAAAATACTCTCCAATCCACCAAACACCACCTCCCCACCACCAAACAAATTAGAAAATCAGACCAAAATCCAAACACCTTCCCCCAACAGAGAACTCAGACCACCGCCAGTCCCTTCCCCTATTCCCTTTAACGATATTATATTATTATTTATTTTATTATTTTGCAGGTGAACTACAACCAGCAAGCTTGTGAACAAACAACAACAGCAACCTAAAGATCTGGAACAACCTCCAAAACAAACTCCCAACCGTACTGGTCCAGCTTCAAAACACCATGAGCTTCGAGCTCTAAACTCCGGAACCACACCGTGAACAATGAAGACGATTAGAAAGAGCAAGCTTTGGAGAAGCACAATAAAAAACGACCAGATTCAGTCAGAATTCTAAACTTCATATATGTATCACTCTACTCCTTTTTTACTCTTTATTTTTTATTTTTTAAATATTTTGAGTCTGTTATTGTGCATTTGTTGATGGGTCTGGTCATATCTATATGTTTATATTGGTTGATTTTAAAATTTGGGGGGGGGG
>NC_028648.1:41152172-41162661 GCF_001406875.1 Solanum pennellii | reverse complement strand
GGGGGGGGGGGGGGGGAATGTCTTCTCCAGTGACTTCTTTTGTTATTTTGTTTAGCTAATTTTCTATCTATGTATGTTTCTTTCAAATAAATTGTTGAATACTCTTACTTGTGATTTTAGGTTGATTTTTCGTGTGTTGGGTTGGATATAAAAAGGTAGACTAAGTTGTAGTGATGATATTTTATCACTAACATCATTTTACCGTTCAATTGATAAAGACTAATTTACTAGGTTTATTTTGTTATAAATAAATTCTCTCTGTTAGGTTGTTCCTATATCTCTTTTTTGTCGCTATAATTGGTTTATTATTTTCTTGAGGAAAATTAGGACTTTGAATGTGTAGTTATTTTATTAATTTCAACATTATTATTAAATTATTTTAGTAAGTCTTAGAGCAATTCCTAATGTCCAGCGGCTGTGTTAGTAATTATTCTCATAATTATTTGTTATGTCATTATCATTTGGTTGTTGCATTTTGCTTTAAATTGTTTTATGTTAGTTTTATATCATTTACTGTTAAAATTGACCAACGAGAAAATCTATCCGTCGGTTTTGGAAGCCTTTCCATTTTAAACGACATAATTTAGATTAATTTTACATATTTTGTAGTTAAAAATTGGCCAATGAAAAAAAAGTTCCGTTGGTTTTGGATGTTTCCCCATGTTAAAAGACGGAAATTTAGTTAATTTATATTATTTACTTGTTAAAGTTGGCTGATGAAGAAATTACCGTCGATCTCCAAGGCCTCCATGTTGATATGACGGATTTCATTTTTAAGTATTATATGAGTTACTCATTTTTATTTATATTTATTTAGTACTAACTCTTTTACTAAGTGTCTTTACAGGTCACCCAGTTGCTTTTCATCGAAACTATTCGAATAAAATTCAAATTTTACTTTTATTTATTATTGTATATATTATTGGCGATAGGAAAATTTAGGTCGTTTCTTATTATTATTTTATTTTATTATTTGTGTATATTGCATTCCTATTACACCTATTTATAATTTTATTTCCTCCTCGATTTTGAAAAAAACAAATTCAGTCGGAACCCATATTTCTGAATTTCGAAGGGTGCCAAACACCGTCCTTCGGAATAACCTGAACCCTTACCTAGAATTTCTCAGTTTCGTAGATCACCTAATGGTTTTCTAGCTTTTTCCTAAAATTAGGTGGTGACTCATTTATAATTCGTTTATTTTTTAAACTTTTTTAAAACTGAGTTGATTGATCATTTTTCGAGTCACCACGACATTTCGCCCTATTTGAATAGAGTAGGGATGTAAACAAAATGGCAACTCTGGTTGGGATATAGAGGTTCTAACCAATAAGAATTCATTTTTTCAAATAGAGGAACATTTTCTTTTATTGTATTATACCTTGTATATTGTATATTTTTTTAATTATTTGTATATTCTACTTGTTGTTTATTCATTATTCATTTTTATGGTATGTACATTGTAATTGCAATTCATGGCATAATTTCTGTCAAATGGCAAATAGAATGCATTAGGACAAAGGCGGTTACATGGCTTTACTGTCCTTCAGAAACACCCTTGAATTCTTTTGAAGTGGTAAACAAATAGTTGGCTGGTGGTCATCCAACGTCATTTATATATTTCAACCCGTAGTTTGTCCAACTCGGATAACCAGGTCTTGTCTAAACCACTCTTAGTTAGCTAGTGTAGAGATAATCTAAAACCTTGAATTTAGCGCATTACTTGAGATGAGTCAACACCAAGGCACATTTGTAAAAGGCATGCATTCATTGTTTTTATGTTATTTGATATACATGTTTTATGTGAATATGTTATTTGATAGTCAATTACTTCAAAGTTTTTTTAGTTTCATAGACATAAATAGCAAGTCATTGTCAAGTCACTTTTACCTTTTGAGTTTTATTTTTTTTGAAAGCTTGAAGATTATTGCCCGTCTAGAGCGACAAGGGACAAGAGAAATCGCAAAGTATGAGTCTTTGTATTTCATAAGACATTAGTATCAAGTTAAAAAGATAAATCAGGGGAGTCTCCGACTATATGGCCACACTCATCTATTTTTTATAGTTTTGCATGTCGGCCCCACTTTCACACAATTCTCATATATTTTTAGGAAAAAGTCAGTGATGGTTATAATAATGTCTGATTATTGTGGATAATCGAGAGAAGACACAATTCCAAGAGACATCGAAAAAGGAATACAACAAGTAGTAACTGTATAAAAAAAAGATAGACCACATTCAACAGAGAGTACAAAGGTTGAGAGTTAAAAGGATACAAAGAATCGCTCCGAGTTTGTCTAAATTTAAAAATTATTTTATGCAAAATCTGAACGAACTATGCGAACCTGATTCTCATTTCGGTGAGATACGTAGATAGCCCTTCTTGGGTTCGGTATTATTTTTTCCAAAAGTAAAAAAATAATAATAAAAAAAATAATTTATATGTATTTTCAAAGTCATATCTACACGAACTACACAAACCTGATTCTTATATCGGTGAGATACGTAGGCAGAGACCCTCTTCGGTTCAGTATTCATTCTTTTAATTCAAAAAATAAGTAAAAAAAAGTTTGTGCATATTTTCAAAGACATTTGAACGAACTCTGCGAACCTTATTCTCATCTCGGTGAGATACGCAGGCAATCCTTCTGGGTTCGGTATTCATTCTTTTGAATTCCAAAAAAAATAAAATGGTTTGTGCATATTTTCAAAGGCATAACTGCATGAACTACGCACACCTGATTCTCATCTTAATGAGATACGTAAGCATCCCTTCTTGAGTTCGGTATTCATTCTTAAAATTTTAAAAAAAACATAACAAAGTATTTTGTGTACATCGCAAGAGTCATGTCATCAACTCAGTTGTGACCGATGAAGTTAAGAGCGTGTAAAAATATTTGATATGATGGAGAGGACTGAATTTGTGGTAAACCATATATTCTTTTGGTACCTCTCATTTATAATTTTTTGTTGCTTGAAAATTCTCTTGCATGAATTCAAGATAAGAATAAAACCAACCTTACGTTTCATGTGCATTGTGTGGTGAGCTTTTATATCAAAATTCAACTGTATCGCAATGTTGATCTAGAACTTGGCATGAATGTCATCGAGACGAAATCCTGATTAATGTTTGGTTTGAGAAAGGATTGAAGGTCTTTTTTACCCAATTGTGCCTTTCAAAGTCTATCAAATGACATTAATCCCTAGTTTTCCACTTTGAGCCTGAAACCTTTCTTTGAACAATCATAATTTAGCCATTACCCTTTTGAGTGCTTACATGCACTATCCCTCTCTTGGACCAACCTTATTGAGTGCACCAAGAATGTGCAAATTATAAGAGAAGATTCATGTTTAAAAATTTCCAAAAGCAAAGATATCGAGTCTCCCAAAGTCAATTAAGCAAAAAAGACTTCTAGAGAAATAAAAGAAAGAAAAAAAGTTCAAAGAAATAAAAAAAGACAAAAAATAACCTTACAAGATCAGTGAAAAACAAGAAAAAAAATACACCAATAAAAGCGGAGAAAAATTCAAAAAAAGGAGTGAAATAAAAGAAAGATCCAAGAAATGAAGACTCAAAAGAAGTCGAAAGAAAGAGATGAAATAAAAGAACTCCAAGAATTAAGGACCCAAAAGAAGTCGAATCAAAAGGGGGTAAAAAAAGGGGGAAGGGAAAAGCTTCAAAAAATGAGAATTCAAAAGAAGTCGAAAAAGGAGAGGACAATGAAGAGGATCTGACGTCAAAGTCTTATTAATCATTAAGGGCACAAATTTAGTGTGACACTCAAGGAGGAATTAAGTCAGTTTTATCCCAAATAAATATTCTACCCATCCCTAAGCCTACGTTACAAGCCAATAGACAAGCACTACATGATCTCATTCCAAATGTTCTCACATTAGTGGAGATTTACGTAAGGGCCAAGCATATGGTATCACAGTTGTATGCATTGAACATTCTTGTGAGTGTAAATGCACTTTCACAAATGTCCTAAATCAAATGTTTCAAATATGTGTGAAATAGGACCAGTCTTTGTCGTGAGAGCACTTGAAACATGAGGGTTGGTGCAATTCAAAAAATATGTGTTTGAAGTAAGATGAAAGAATCTTGTCGATCCTTAAGTATCTTTGAGGTACCACTTGAAGATGTAGGAATTACTTTGAATTCAATCTTAATTATAAAAATAAAAAAAAAAGAGAATGAGAGATCTACCTGCAATCCTAACTGTTGGTACCAATTGTAGTCAAGACTGGATTGTCTCGTCACATCTTTATTTTTCAATTTGGAAAGAAAAACAAAAAAAAAATGAGCAAGCACCCACTCTTTAATATATTTTTTTAGAGTCTTTCCATTTTTTATTTATTTATTTATTTATTTATTTTTTAAAAAAAAGAAGAATTTGTCTTTTATTTTTGCGTTGTTCATTGTAAAAAGTGTCATTAGGTTAATATTGTATATGTGAGAGTCCTACTTTACTTCATTGGGTTGTCCGTCAAAAAAATGTGATATATCTTGTCTTCAGGATTTGAATATAGCAGGGAATATCATTTTCATATTTCATCATGTTCATATAGTGCATTTTCTACTGATGTTCTTGTTTCAGATTCTTCACATCATTCATCATCTACATAACTGGAACTATATTTGACCTGAATCCAGGCTCAACAGGATATGTAGGCGCCACGATGGCTCGATCATATACCCAGTGTGATTTTTCCTTCTTCTTGTAATTAACACTGGGACGAAACTTTTGAGAATATCTCCAAAATTCACAATGAAGATTCTATCTCCAGCGAGTCAAGATGGAAGATCATTTTTTAGATTTGCCAAAAGTTTTAACTCAGACAGAATTTTTGAGGAAGACCTCAAAAATTTCAACAATGAGAAGCTTGATAGTCGATTTCAAACGATCCATCATCTCTTGAAGTTCAAAGTGAACTTGCAAATCTCCAAAATTTTTATGGTGATTCAGAAGATACTCATACAAATCCCCAATAAAACATGAGTTTCAAAGAACATAAAGCGTTCAAGAGCAAAATGATGATTGCTCACTTGTGCCAAAGTGAAAGGCACTTTGTATATATTCTCTTGTGAATCTTTCCGTAAAGTTTCTTAACCGTGTTACTAGCTAAAGCGACATTATGTCCTCTAACTGTTTTTTTTTAATATATGGACACATGAAGGCATTGAGATGATGACATTTTCAAGACACACGAGTCATCCACCTCGTAACAGTGAAAAATAATTGGGACATCCATCAGTTGCATTTTTATTACATTTTTTATTTGCGGAGAAGCTCAATGCATTTTTCATTTTCACAAAGGATAATTGTTTTTTCTCATTTCCCAAGAGGGAGATTGCATTTTATGTTCCAAGAGGGTCATTGCATTTTTTATCTACCGAAAAGGTCATTGCATTTTATTATTTCAAAGGATAATTGCATTTTTCATTGCCAAGAGGGTCATTGCATTTTTTATTTATCAAAAAGGTCATGCATTTTTCATTTACCATAAAGGTCATGCATTTTTCATTTACCAAAAGGGTCATTGCATTTTTTATTTGCCGAGAGGACCATTGCATTTTTTTACCGAGAAGGTCATTGAATTTTATTTGCCAAGAGGCACATTGCATTTTATTTAAAAAAAGATCATGCATTATTCATTTAACAAAAAGGTCATTGCATTTTTATTTGACAAGAACATCATTGCATTTTTTATTTACCAAAAGGGTCATGCATTTTTAATTTACCAAAAGGGTCATTGCATTTTTCATTCGCGCCAAGAAGGCCATTGCATTTAAGTCACATCTATTCAGAGGTGAAGGATATGCACCATATATTTTCAACGTTCAAGTAGGTGGAAACTTGCGTTAAAAGATATTTGCATTTAAGTCGCATCTATTCGGAGGTGAATAATGCGCACCATATCTTTTAAGAGTTCAAGTCGGTGGAAACTTGCGTTGAAAGATATTTGCATTTAAGTCACCTCTATTCGGAGGTGAAGGATGTGCACCATATCTTTTCAATGTTCAAGTCGGTGGAAACTTGCGTTGAAAGATATTTGCATTTAAGTCGCATCTATTCGGAGGTGAAGGATGTGCACCATATCTTTTCAATGTTCAAGTCGGTGGAAACTTGCGTTGAAAGATATTTGCCTTTAAGTCGCATCTATTCGGAGGTGAATAATGCGCACCATATCTTTTAAGAGTTCAAGTCGGTGGAAACTTGCGTTGAAAGATATTTGCCTTTAAGTCGCATCTATTCGGAGGTGAATAATGCGCACCATATCTTTTAAGAGTTCAAGTCGGTGGAAACTTGCGTTGAAAGATATTTGCCTTTAAGTCGCATCTATTCGGAGGTGAATAATGCGCACCATATCTTTTAAGAGTTCAAGTCGGTGGAAACTTGCGTTGAAAGATATTTGCCTTTAAGTCGCATCTATTCGGAGGTGAATAATGCGCACCATATCTTTTAAGAGTTCAAGTCGGTGGAAACTTGCGTTGAAAGATATTTGCCTTTAAGTCGCATCTATTCGGAGGTGAATAATGCGCACCATATCTTTTAAGAGTTCAAGTCGGTGGAAACTTGCGTTGAAAGATATTTGCCTTTAAGTCGCATCTATTCGGAGGTGAATAATGCGCACCATATCTTTTAAGAGTTCAAGTCGGTGGAAACTTGCGTTGAAAGATATTTGCCTTTAAGTCGCATCTATTCGGAGGTGAATAATGCGCACCATATCTTTTAAGAGTTCAAGTCGGTGGAAACTTGCGTTGAAAGATATTTGCCTTTAAGTCGCATCTATTCGGAGGTGAATAATGCGCACCATATCTTTTAAGAGTTCAAGTCGGTGGAAACTTGCGTTGAAAGATATTTGCCTTTAAGTCGCATCTATTCGGAGGTGAATAATGCGCACCATATCTTTTAAGAGTTCAAGTCGGTGGAAACTTGCGTTGAAAGATATTTGCCTTTAAGTCGCATCTATTCGGAGGTGAATAATGCGCACCATATCTTTTAAGAGTTCAAGTCGGTGGAAACTTGCGTTGAAAGATATTTGCCTTTAAGTCGCATCTATTCGGAGGTGAATAATGCGCACCATATCTTTTAAGAGTTCAAGTCGGTGGAAACTTGCGTTGAAAGATATTTGCCTTTAAGTCGCATCTATTCGGAGGTGAATAATGCGCACCATATCTTTTAAGAGTTCAAGTCGGTGGAAACTTGCGTTGAAAGATATTTGCCTTTAAGTCGCATCTATTCGGAGGTGAATAATGCGCACCATATCTTTTAAGAGTTCAAGTCGGTGGAAACTTGCGTTGAAAGATATTTGCCTTTAAGTCGCATCTATTCGGAGGTGAATAATGCGCACCATATCTTTTAAGAGTTCAAGTCGGTGGAAACTTGCGTTGAAAGATATTTGCCTTTAAGTCGCATCTATTCGGAGGTGAATAATGCGCACCATATCTTTTAAGAGTTCAAGTCGGTGGAAACTTGCGTTGAAAGATATTTGCCTTTAAGTCGCATCTATTCGGAGGTGAATAATGCGCACCATATCTTTTAAGAGTTCAAGTCGGTGGAAACTTGCGTTGAAAGATATTTGCCTTTAAGTCGCATCTATTCGGAGGTGAATAATGCGCACCATATCTTTTAAGAGTTCAAGTCGGTGGAAACTTGCGTTGAAAGATATTTGCCTTTAAGTCGCATCTATTCGGAGGTGAATAATGCGCACCATATCTTTTAAGAGTTCAAGTCGGTGGAAACTTGCGTTGAAAGATATTTGCCTTTAAGTCGCATCTATTCGGAGGTGAATAATGCGCACCATATCTTTTAAGAGTTCAAGTCGGTGGAAACTTGCGTTGAAAGATATTTGCCTTTAAGTCGCATCTATTCGGAGGTGAATAATGCGCACCATATCTTTTAAGAGTTCAAGTCGGTGGAAACTTGCGTTGAAAGATATTTGCCTTTAAGTCGCATCTATTCGGAGGTGAATAATGCGCACCATATCTTTTAAGAGTTCAAGTCGGTGGAAACTTGCGTTGAAAGATATTTGCCTTTAAGTCGCATCTATTCGGAGGTGAATAATGCGCACCATATCTTTTAAGAGTTCAAGTCGGTGGAAACTTGCGTTGAAAGATATTTGCATTTAAGTCGCATCTATTCGGAGGTGAAGGATGTGCACCATATCTTTTCAATGTTCAAGTTGGTGGAAACTTACATCGAAATATATTTGCATTTAAGTCGCATCTATTCGGAGGTGAAGGATGTGTATCATATCTTTTCAACGTTCAAGTTGGTGGAAACTTGCATTGAAAGATATTTGCATTTAAGTCTCATCTATTCGGAGGTGAAGGATGTGCACCCTATATATTCAACGTTCAAGTCGGTGGAAAATTGCGTTGAAAGATATTTGCATTTAAGTCGCATATATTCGGAGGTGAAGGATGTGCACGATATCTTTTCAACGTTCAAATTGGTGGAAACTTGTGCTGAAAGATATTTGCATTTAAGTATCATCTATTCGGAGGTGAAGGATGCGCACCATTACGTTTAAGTCGGTGAAAACTTGCATTGAAAGATATTTGCATTTAAGTGTAATCTATTAGGAGGTGAAGGATGTGCACCCTATCTATTCAACATTCAAGTCGGTGGAAACCTGCGTTGAAAGATATTTGCATTTAAGTCGCATCTATTCGAGGTGAAAGATGTGCACCATATCTTTTCAACATTCAAGTCGGTGGAAACTTGCATTGAAAGATATTTGCATTTAATTCGCATCTATTCAGAGGTTAAGGATGTGCACCCTATCTTTTCAATGTTCAAGTCGGTAAAAACTTGCGTTGAAAGATATTTGCATTTAAGTCGCAATCTATTTGGTGGTGAAAGATGTGCACCCTATCTATTCAATGTTCAAGTCAGAGGAGACTTGAGTCGAAAGAATTTCATTCTTCCTACCGATGGACATACATTTAAAATTCTATCGATGGATAATCATTTCATTCGTCTTGCCGATGAACATACATTCAAAATCCTACCGATGGATAATCTTTTGCATTCGTCCTACCAATGGACATACATTTAAAATCCTACCGATGGATCATCTTTTTTCATTCGTCCTACCGATAGACTATATGAAAAAACCTTCCGATGGATCATCTTTATTCGTCCTACCAATGGACATGTATTTATATCCTACCAATGGATTATCTCCATTCATCGTATCCTAAGAGATGCTACCCTTTTTCTTTTAGTTTTGTCTATACTAATGAGTTTTATCTTTCTTTATTTTAGAACATCCTAGAGGATGCACTCTCAGTGGAGCCACATGTGCGGGCTACTACAATAAGGACGCAACACAGCGTGGAACCTTTTAGATGCAAGTTCAAGATCAACTTCCACTACATTTCATCCACACTTTTATACAAAGGTCATGTGTTCTGCCAATATTGGGTTTGTCAATTTTCATTGTCCACGATTTCTTTCATCAATCATATCCAACAAAAGGAACAATTGTTGAAACCCAATTTTGGCCTAACATTTTCCAAAATTCGTAATTTTTAAGTTTATTTATTTAATAGTTCAAAATATATTCTTTTATAATTTTAAACAAGTTTATCGATAACTATCCTTATTTGTCCAAATTTAGGATTTTTTATCACTTAATCTCAATTACATTTTTTTCCCAGCCGATTGAATACATTCAAATATTTTTTTTTTAATTTTTATTTTGATTAAATCGGAATTTTTGCTAAATTCATGTCATCATGTTTATTATATATATAAATTTATATTCATTTTATTCGTTATATTTGTTAATATTCATTTTTATATTTTACACAATCTAAAAAATCATTTAAATATTAAGGGTAAATTTTGCATATGCAGATTGATCAATAATTTTGGGCCACAATTCCGAGCCCATAATTTCAGCCCATTGAATAACAATTCACTATTTAAGAAACAATTAGGTCAAAATATAAGGGTGGTAAAAGAAAATTAGACTTGATGTGTAATTTTCAGATTGAGATTGAGTAAGAGTATATTTTTTTCTTTTTGAGCCGCCAAGGTCTCACCACCACCAACAAAGCTTCACCAACAAAACTGCCAACAAACAAGTCCATCTCCTCCACCCTTCCAACCCATTTTCCGGCAGCCACCTGTAACAACCCATTTAGTCGGTTTGAGCAGTAGAATTATTTTTGATAAATACTTACTGGGTCGACGGACCACGCGAAGGATCGTCATGGTCACGACGGATCGTGATGGACTCCGTCGTCCCATACTTGTGCAATTTCTTCTGCTGCTCTCTTCATTACCCTCGACGGCAAGTATGACGAACCGTCATAGGCACAACGGTCCGTCGAGGGTCTTCGTTCCAAAACACTTCAACTCTTGGAATCTGGGTACTGGGATTACTTCTCTGAACTTCATGATGAACCTGCAGGACGGACCGTCATAGATACGACGGACCGTCACAAGCTGCGTAACCCCACACTTGGTCAGAC
>NC_028648.1:41146621-41147428 GCF_001406875.1 Solanum pennellii | reverse complement strand
AATACTTATGTAGATTTGATTATTCTAGAGATGGTTGATTTTGATGTAATTCTGGGTATGACTTGGCCTTCTCCAAACTNAGCCAACCATTGGGGCTGTAACTCGAGGAGGAGCAGTGGCAAGAGGCCGTGGTAGGGGCCGCAAGAGGACGCCCACTAGAGGCAGAGGACAAACACCTGGTCCAGNAATGCTAAAACTGTGACATTGGCCAAGCTTGGGACAGATCCGCTAGTGTGGGAGGGTGACTATAGGTCCACTCCAGTCCGTATTATCTCTTGTCTTCGTGCTAAGAGGATGGTGAGTGAGGNAGGAAGTACCACCCCAGCCTACCCCAGAGATGATTAATCAGGTTCTTACTTATCTTAGCGGGTTATCTGATCAGGGCTAGACACCTCCAGTGTTTTCTGCACCAGCACCTTGGGTGCAGGGGGTACAACATGCAGCTGTTGTGGCTCCCCGCATGGATGCATCATTGGAAGTAGACACGTTTCCTCGCTTGACTACAGGGTCTATAATGATAGGTGATCAACATGAACTTTTCATTAAGTTCTTAAAGTTGAAACCTCCAGTCTTCAAGGGTGCTGAATCTGAAGATGCCTATGATTTTCTGGTTGATTGTCATGAGCTGCTACATAAGATGGACATAGTAGAACGATTCGGTGTTGAGTTTGTGACCTATCAGTTTCAGGGGGATGCCAAAATGTGGTGGTGGTCGTATGTTGAGTGTCAACCAGCACAGGCACCACCTATGACTTGGGCATCATTCTCTAGCTTATTTATGGAGAAGTATACACCCTGTACTTTGAG